>NC_064305.1:64228683-64400545 GCF_023373825.1 Bactrocera dorsalis
TCAGGGAATTCACTTCTTTGCCATAAATAACAAAGAACTCTTTTTCTAAGCCCTACGTTTAAGCGAATCATTAAGGTTTCAACTAAATATATATGCACTGAAACCATAACAAGTGTGCATGACAGCATATACTGCTATGGGCAAAAAATAGTACAATTTTGTTCATAGTTTTAAATTACTTAATTTTTTCTTCAAAATCTTTGTCGCCCCCATCAAAGTAATCACCCTTGGGCGTAATACACTTCATCTTCAATTCTCGAAACAGTTGTTAAAGTCAATTTTCGAAATAGCCTTCAATGGTGTAGCGATTCATGTTTAACATCGTCAATAGACTTAAAATATTTCCTCGAAGTGATCATATGAGTTTCCTAAATGGTTAAAAGTCACACTGAGCTAAATCAAGGAATACGGTGGTTACGGCACGATTTTGGTTGAGAATTTGGCGAAAAACTCACGAAGAATACATGGAGATGGTGCATTATCGTGGTGCTAAATCCAAGAGTTGTCGGCCCATAATTCCGTAATCATTTTACGAATAGCTTCGTGCAAACGACGCATAACACTCAAGAAATATTCCCTGTTGACAGGTTGGTCAGTTGGAAGGAACTCGGAGAGCACCGAAGAAAACTGTCAACATAACCGTGATTTTTGACTTGATATAATGTGGTTTTTCTGGCTTTAGCTCACCTTTGCTTCAATTGAGTGATTTTGGAACCAATCCTGCTTTTGCCTTCCTTAGGCTCAAATGATCTTTCGAAGTGTTTTTCTCTGAGCCTTTCGATATTCCAACGATGCCAGTTCAAGTGGATGGTCAAAATTGTGCCTAAAGTGAACCAAGCAGGATATTGGCGCACTGGGCATCACAAAACGCAGATAAAAACCCGTGCTGGTTAGGCGGACACAAGTGTTTGTACTGCAGTGAAGAGCTTGTTTACTCAAAAGGGGATTTCTACCATTTTATAAAGTGGGAAGAGCCGAAAAGCTATGCTAAGATGCATATGTTCGCTTGTGTTTTTTCAAATCGTTTGCATGCTGTGCTAACTATGGCTTCAACTAAATAGACATTGAGTAGCTGTTTGTGCGTTCTCAAACGCGCTACCCACCGAATTGGCTTTAGTTTGAGTTTTGCTTGAGTATTATTTTCAATACTTGACCACAAATTCCAAACTGTTTGCGTTTTATTGGCTTTTACTTGACTCGTCGACTATTTGTGTAAGCATACTTGAGCGTTTATATTTATGCTCATGCATACATTTTTTTATGTGGACACTGATATTTTTATTCGTTTGAACAGTTTTTCGTCTCCAATTCATGATTCTGGTGGTTATACCCAGAATGTTCGAATCCTTGAAATAACTGTTGCTGCATTCAAACGCCTTTAAAATTCAAGTGTATTTTTCAACTCGAGAAAAATGTTTAGACTTTAGCGTTGGCTCGTGCTCGAGATTCATCGCCGGGTGTCCGAGCCCTACAACATTTCATATTTGTGAAAAGGTTATGTTTTGACATCTGGTCCGCACTTTCGTGTATACTGCAACAGCATGCACGTTTTATTTTGTAACTTGGCCACATCATCCACCCATTGGTCAGCTTTATGTAAAATTATCAAGAATTTGAGAGACACCATGACGTTAGAATAAGTGACCATCTGCTATGTACAAACGCCCTCACACCAGCATCATTGCAATTTAATTTTTTAATTTCTATTTATTTGCGCACTTTAATTTGCTATGCACCTGCTGCTTTAATTGAAAATGGAAATATTTTGTAAATAGTCTTCAAATTTTAAAAATTCAATACACGATGTTGGTTTAATGACGTCAGTTTCTCGTAACCTGGTATTATTTGAACATTGGATTAGCAGACATCTCACTTGTAATCATAGAATGTAATCCTCGTTATAACTAGTTTATAATTATCAGATATACAAAAACATTCATCGTGATGATTAGTTGTTATTTCAAATTGAAAATGGACTCAGTATATTCAAATTGAGGAGCAGACGCAACGCTCCCGTTTTTTACAATTCAATTGATAATTGTGACTACATCAGTTCATCTAAATGACAATATCATAGTTGTTTCTGTCCAATCTGTTTGAAAATTCGATGATTTATTTTTTGCGCTAAGTGTATCTATACATATATTCGTAAATATTAAGTAAGTGTATTTTATTTCGAACGCGTGAAAGCTGCAGTATGCGACACTATTACACATAATTTAACCAAAACCGCTTTGTATTTACCTGCACCTACATACTTTGGTCAATTTGGTGGTAGTTATTCTTGCTTGAATATTGTGATGAGTTTGTTCCTGAGTCAACAGACAGCTAAACAGATCTTAAGATTTCATATAAAATATTCCACCTACGTGATACTCAAAGCCTCTAAAAGAGAGTTAAGAAGAGGTACCAAGGCAAAGGAGAACATTTATTCTGTCTGTATCGATGATAAAATAAGTATAGTCACTGATTGTCTACGTCTGTCCTTGTGCTTTATATCATTCATTACAAGTTTTTAAATCTTAACTCCCGTTTATGGTTATTCTCTATGTTTATTAACCGGAGACCACTGTAAATTTCTACATTTTCCACTACAAATCTATCGAGTTTAGTGAATAATAATTTAAGAATGAAGCGAAAACTTCTTGTAACTGTAGTAGAATACCACTCACAAAAAGCTTCATGATGAAAGAAGCAATAAAAAGAGTGAAAAACTGAACAAAAAACAAAGCGTTATATAAAACATCAAAATGCCATTGGAAGAATAGCAATGCTTCAGAGAATATGGACGATTGCATTTGCAGTTTTTGTTTTCCATTTCGCTTTATGTTATCTGACTGCCTTAGAGTGCTTTCATATCATTTTGTTCCCTCAGCGAATATTTTGCAATAATTTTGAATGCAATTTTCGGCACTTTGCTTTGTTGGTATTATTACAGCTGGCTGTTATTTGTATTTATGTTGTAGCTGCCAGTTTGTTGATTGAATTTTTTTGGTGAGTGACAATTTGTTCGACGAATGCGTGCGAATGTGTTTATGGGAGGGGATGTGATGAATTAATGTATTGTTAGGAATAAAACCGACCTTTTGTAACCAAAATCTTTGATTAACGTTGCACTATCGGTTTGAGTGTTGACCAGAGCATTTATATTTGAGAATGCTGAAATTGAGAATGTGGGCTGAAAACTCTATTTTGGTACGCGGTCGCTTGATTTTACCTTGATATTTAATAAGAAGTGTAATCACTACGATTGTACCTAAGTATTTCGATATAAAGTTATATACTTCTTTTTGAAATATAGGTAAGCCCGAGTTAAAAGTTTTGAGTTTATAAAAAAATTGTTTTTATTTAAATAAATTTTATATACTAAATACCTATAAATATTTCCTGCCTAAAAGTAAATTTCTTATTACTTATATTTAATTCGAAATATTGATAATAATTACATAATCGTATGCCTTCTGTGCATTCTTGCGTTACATACATATTTGTTCCCTGTATCCTGTTGGCGTTCAGTTTGGCATTACCAATTATATACTAATAACACTATTATAATCCATTTGGCTTTTAACTCCCATTAGAAATCGCCTTAATGTTTCTCTTCTATCTTTTAGGTTATGGCTTTGAAATTATATCAAGTGCTTTATAAAAAATATACATATTTCTAGTATATTTTTACAATTTTCAGCTTACTTCTAGGCGCATGCATCATCAACAGTGTGACTTACTTGCACCAATTTTCAGTAACTCCCTTTCATTGCGACGCACAGTGGTGCCGCTTCATACAAACCGCGGCAAAAAATAGAAGGAATCGAGGTAGGGCTTTGAAATTTGGCACACATCACTCATATTGCCAAATTAGATGAAAAATAAAATTTTGTTAAAATCCGCCCACAACCACGCCCATCTCCCATATAACACAAAAATCAAAAATCATCCTACAGTAACAAAATTTTCTGCAGTGTAATATTTTGTAAATATAAGCTTGTCCAGAAAAAAAAAGCAAATCCGCCCATCTCCCATATAACATAACCAATAAATATTCAAAAATGATCATACATTATTAATTATTTATTCAACAAGTAATTTTTTAACATCATCGTCCAAGGATCCGATGAAGCTAAAAGCAAGTGCATTACATCTTGATTTGTAGAAATTCTGTCGCACTTTCTAGAATGAATAAGCCTATATTTCTTGTAATCTTTATTGCGAGCTTCTTGAGCCTCCTCTGATAGCATGCCCAATGGTAAAATAGAGGATGAATCAATTTTACTTCTATGCATTAAAACTTTATGTACCGTCATTGGCATATAGTAAAATTCATAAAGGCTGACATATAACCTCGCAGTTTTCATGCAATAAATTTCAAATTTTTGAGGATCTATTGCTGCTTGACTATTGATTGTATTTAATATTATTTTAAATCTATGTATCAGGTTTTCGTCAACGCCAACAATGTCGGCAGTTTTAGCAGGATTCTCAAAATATCATCGTGAGGTTTTGCCATCATTTGTCGTACCCAGTCCCTGCTTCACTACATCAACATTTATTCCCAAGGATGACTTCAAACTTGCTTGAATACGTGCTTTTTCATCTGCCTTCAGTTTTTTGGTACGATCGTCAGTTCTCCATTGGTGAAAATGTTTGTTGTAAGCAATATGCAGAATATACTCCATAAACTTAATTCTTGCATGCAAGGGAGAAATTCCAAATCTTAGGGAACCTTCGTTTACTGTTCTCCTCAATATACCGTCTAAATCATTCATTTCCTTTGGATTTGCTTTACATATGAAACATACACTCATTGCTAAGGTTTCAGTTATGGTATTAACAACTTTACCATCAATCATTGTAAGAGCAAGACAATAACTTATTTCGAAAGTAGATTAAAATGCAAACAAAAAAAAAAAATAAATGTAGTAGTTGCAGTAGATTAAAATGCTAATTACTCATGAATTGGCAGCTAATGGCAGCTGATTTTTCTTTCTATCGATTAAGGAGATTTTAAAGTTTATTTTGTGTAAGTGGCTAACCTGCGCGCTCCTGCGCACAATAGTTATATTCTGTTGAAGTTGTGAAATATATGATTTTTTTGGACCAAGAAAAAACATCATATTAAAAAAAATCTTGAAAAAGAAAGTATACATTTGATGATGTAAGTCACATCCATAACATTGGTTTTAATAAATAAAAACTTTACAATTGATATTTTATGGTTAACTTTTGAGTTTTAACCTTTGCAATATTCATCACATTTTTCTGAGTAACTTTGCGTTGATACTTTGTTGGACTTTGAAGCTCTCCCAACAAAAAACCATTGAATATATCAAGCCCAAGTATTCGGATAATGTTATTTGATTAGTTCTTAGCTTAAAATGAAAAGATGGTACAAATTTGGAATGATAAAAAAAGTCCTTTTTTTCCGCTTTGGCACACTGTGCGACGTCTCGAAGAGGCCATTATCATATTCGCCCTTTCTATACTAAGTACTTGCAGCCATCACATATGTCTACATAATGATGAATCACTACATTCAGAAACGCAAAAATGGATTGAGGCCACGCAATTGTGGTGGTTGTAGGCCCAATAATCAAACACAGTGCAGACAAGTGATTATTTATGATACATACCCCCGACCGGCGCTAGTTACACAATTTTGCACATCAATTATTACTCCATTTTTAAGCCCTTTCAAAATGTTGCTGCATAGTATAATAGTTTTGTTCACCTAACTGTTGTATGTTTCACTTAACTCTAATCGAGCTACTTACAGGATTATATATATAAATAATCAGGATAACGAGGCGAGTCGAAATCCGTGTGACTATCTTCTGTCCATCCGTACAAGCTGTAAGTTGAGTAAAGTTTGAAATATCCTTATGAAACTTGGTATGAGCGTCCCTTGGCAAAAAAATGGTTCTGTTAAAAACTACCAAAAGCGCGATAAATTAATAAATAAATGTGTTGAATGCTTTCGACATTTTATACTCGAGATCATATGAGAAGTTGTTGTTAGAGCCGACGGGGAACGTACTGCCTACGTAAGGAGAAATTTGGAGAGAATTTGTTTTTGATAATGGTATATTTTTGTGCTACAAAGGGTTGAGTGAAGTCAATACTCAATGAATTTTAAATACTTTCAAACTTTCGGGTGACATTGTACTGCATATATCGGCAAAAATATAAGTTATCTTAATAAAATGGAGAAAGCGTGTTTTTTCTAATAACATGTACACCTTTCTGCTGCGGAATAAATAAAATCGAGAGGAAACTTTGGCCTAGACCCCACATAACTGACAAGCTTTATATAGGTATGACGAAGCCTTTAATACTTGCAAGTTGCCTTGCTTATTACATTTTGAACTTCTCGTAAACATCTTGGTACTAAAATTGTTTGATGGTGCCCAGGTGACATAATTTCCTAACAAATTTATTGCTTCTTCTTATTTAATCTCTTTTTGTTGTAACTCATGTATATCCAAGATTTCGACTGGACACTGGGAAACTACTGTTGCTATTGACAAAACTGATTCAAAAAAGTTTTCGTTAGCGCGGCTGATCAGTTCAGCTATAGTCTATTTCGTCGAAGACTAATTAATTATTATTTAAAATATTTCCAAATCTTCTTTAACAGGAATAAAAAAACTTTTGAGATAACATCGGTTGTAGTATCAATAATTTTACTCAAGAAAAATTTTTTGTAATAAATTTTACATAAGTCTAATGCGATTTAGCCTATCGTTTGAGTCAAATCATCTGTATTTTCAGCTTATGTGGTCGTTTTTAACGAAGGCGCCGGTGGTCCTTTTATTCCATATAGCTATTTTTAATTATTTGAAAACTGAAATAGTAATTTAACTAAGTTTTTGCTGTGCATATATCAAATTTGATTATTATTTTCTATTCCCTTTCTTAGAACAATTTTTTAAAAAACGCCTTCGTTTCATACCCCATGGTATGGCTTTCTCTTGTATTCTGAGTCTATAAAATCATCAGCCATTGTAACCAGCGGGGCGATTTGCCATCGACCATGTGGGTGTTTCAGTAAGATTTATATCAGCACACGGAAACGCGTGCATAAATTTAATTATGGAAACTTTGAAAGCTCAACTCAAAGATCGAGTTGGCTGTGTTATTTTTAAAGCGTTTATTACAGACTTTAAATTTTTTACGAAAATGATATCGAGTTCCGAAGAAGCATTATGCAAATAGTGTACGCCAGGGGTTATGCCATGAACTGAGCTTCGCTATAAAGATAAGAGTTCGCCATTATGTTTTAAAAATAATTTCATGTTAAATGTCTGGCCTATTTGAGACCGAATGTCATTAATAACTATCCGAATATTCTCTGCCAAGGCAACCATCGTGGCGGGCTTATCGGCGTAGACAGCGGTATAAATATTTCTCATTTGAAGATATGTGTTCACCTTTTTGGTAAAGTGGGTGAGAGAAATTGTTTTCACCAGAAAAGTAAGTTTTTGAACCACCAAATCTAATATTCGCCTAGTCTTTCTATGAGCTATATTGGTGGTTTTTTTCAATCCAAATCAACTAATGTATATATCTATATTAACAAGAGTCAATTACATTAACCACATAATGGTGCTGTTCTTATGCAATGCCGTCGGCACTTTTGTTAGGAACCCAGAAGAGAACCAACAATAAGCTAAATTTGTAGAAATTTAAACGGAAACCGAAAACAATTACAATAAAAGTTATAACGACAGGCGAGGCTGACTGTTGATTCTTGTTTTAAAGTCCGAAATTGAAATAGCATATCTCTTTACATGCAGTAAAAAGTGAATGACAGTTTTTCAATATCTCCACATTTCATATGATTCTGTCATACTCTCTGAAACAATCAACGCTTAAGTCCTTTATGTGAAATAAGAATTCAGTGCAATCTTTGGTCTTCATAAACCACTTACTTCTATAACTCTTCAGTCACTACTATTTTTTCTTTTTCACTTTCGCTTGGAAAATCTTTTCATTCGAGCTGACTTGTATTAACTACTCGTAGTTGAGTGCAAATTGTTAAATCGGTCTGCAACTTTTGTACAGAACGTGTTATTGTTTTGTTTGCTTAATTTGTTAATTTACTAGATTACTCATTTGTATTGTTGCTGCTTTCAGACGCTTTCCTATTCAGTTTCCCTGCTAAGGAGAGTCTGTCATTTGTAAAACAATTAGAGCGAAGAGTTTATTTTCTTGCTTTGCTTCCAAATAATTTGTCCCCTCTTCTTATTGTGATCTTCAGTACTTAATAGCAAATTTGTATTGCGTCGAAAATTTCTGTAAGAAAAGTAATAATTAACCCCATTACCTTTTATCCATAAATTGTCCTTGAAGAAAACATAGCCTCAAACTCCAATGCTTAACTTAAGTCTACGCAAGGAACAAAAAGAAAGGGTAACTTCGGTGATTTGTTGAAACGCAAGTGTGTGCTTTGACGTTTAATTAAAATATCTCAGGAGATTTTGGTTGAGTTACCGGAGTCAGCTATTTATTGGTGAAAATTGAGTTTAGTATGAATAAACTGAATCCTTATGAATGAATATATTTGAACCTATTTTTTAAGTATTCTTTTTCTTATAGGTGCTATAACCTTCCAAAGGGTTTTGGTGAAGTACGAAGTAAAGCCCTAAGTTCCTTAACTACGTTTAGAAAATAATTTTGGAAGATGCGACTAGTAGTAACAATAACAAAATAATGCAAATACAAGCAAGAAATAATAAAAAAGTGATTAGCATTTGGCGAATATTGGAAAACTTCCGAGTAGATTTACGAAATTATAAGACTTTTCAAAAGCTCATTAATCGATCAACATTGAAAATCTAATAAGGCACAAAGTTTGAAAAAATAATTGGAAAATGTAAATTAGATATTAATTTTAACATTTCATCAATAAAAATTTTGTTTCTTAAATATAATTTTATTGATCAAAATTTAAAACAATTATCAGTTTCTCGCTCAGAATTTTTCAGGAAGGAAGAATTTGTTTACTAGTTTTTCAATTCCAGACCGTCATCGATGTAATGCGTATTAAGTACACAAGCCTTTCATCTTTATCAATCGTTCTACTGTTTCATACATCACTTAATTTGCTTTGTCACTTGCCCCTTGTAAGTAGATAGCTGCTCGTCTGCTTGTCAACTTTAATCTGCTGTATTTTATAATTCGATAATCAGTCATCAAACAATTTCTAAAATGTGAAAAATTGAACATTGATTGATTGAATAAATCTCATGTTATCTACTTTGCTTCACTTCCCACCAATATGACGTTACCATCTAAAATGTCTTTTTGTATTAGTAGCCGTTATGTACTCCTTTGCGTAAATCTAATAGAGCTAACTAATAATTTATTACCAATCAAAAGGTGCTGTCCGCCAACAACACCCGTTATAGCGTATGAGTAACATGAAAAATGAAACGATATTTTATGAAAGCAACAAAGGCATGTACATATAAAATATTTAAATCCTCTTAACTTCATTACGCAACATAAATATTTTGCGGCTGTTAAAGTTGATGTTAGAAAAGAATGTTACACAGAGTCTCTGCAGTCAGCACCGATATGCCAACTTTCGCATTCCATTTTTTAAAGCCAATCTACTGAACGCTTACTTGTGCTTTGAATATTTATGTACGTACGGCTTTGTAAATATTTTTATAGTATCATTATTTTGTGTTGTATAAAATCTATATGGTTTACTTTTTATGCTTTCTTTAAACAACTCGTTCTCGCTTCATTTAAGTTCGTTGAGTGGCGACCTCCTCAGCCGTGCTAAGAAAACAGCAACCAAGACTGTTTACACATTTGTCTATAAAATAAAATCACTGCTTGTGTTACGGTGAGTATAAAATATGTGTAACAGTACTTTCGCTATCACGAGTGCCCATTATTGAATAGACTCACGAATGATTTCGTGAATTTCAACGATTTTTCACTTTATATCAATGAGTGTCGAAAATTCCATTTAATTTTCCATCATTCTGCACACAAAATAAAATTGTGATATTTATTGATGAGGAAAAAGTTTTATTTTTTTTTAGAAACATCGACTCATCAGATGTTTTCATCGTTCATGCCTATGCACCGTATAGCAGGACGGGAATAATGAGTGACTTATAGAGTTTTGTTTTATTTCGTCGAGAGTAGACGGATACCAAATTCAGACAATAGTTGGCGCAGATTGTGGAGTCCCTCTTTTTGTTGACTTGGCATAGCACACATAAATTCCAATCGTCGGGCATGTTGTCGTCCTACCATATTCTACAGAGAAGCTGATGCATGCTCCTCCCATTCTTCGCCACCGTGTTTGAATAGCTCGTCGGGCAATCCATAGCATTCAGACGGGTAATTGTTATTCGAACTGCTTCGTGGCCGGACAATGGAATGTCTGCGCCATCGACATCGATTGGGGAATAGGGTTCGCTTTCTCCTGGCGGTATACTTTCACTATTATTCAGCATGCTGGAGAAGTATTCCCTCTCTAATTTTAGTATGCTCTGGGTATCAGTCACTAGATCACTTCTGGTTCTACAACAGTATTCTCCGGTCTTGAAACCTTATGTTAATCGCTTCATCTTTTCGTAGAATTTTCTAGCATTACCCTTGTTGGCCAATTTGTCAAGCCCTTCATAGTCACGCATTTCGCCTTTCTCGTTTTCTGTCTGAAAATACTTCTTACTTCCCTCTTCAACTCTCGGTATCTCGGTGGTCGATTGCAACGTTGCGATGTAGGCAGTCTGCTTTCTCTCCACTCCGACACGGCACCCTGCATGGTTGTCTACACGAAATGTCCAAAAAACAAATATCGAACTCAAAACTATATTACTTTCAGCATAACTCATTCTTTATAAGTTATCCTTATCCATATTTTAAAATTACCTAAAGAAAAGTATAAGTATTCCTTTAGATTTATCTCTCACCACACGTAACCAAGGAAAGATTTCTTACCAAGCAAAATACGGAAAAATCAACAATAATCTACACATTATTTTGATCTTGAATCTATGCTTTTTCTAACATATCTACATTCCCATTCTGAACCTTAACGAAATCAAGCGAAAGTTCAAAGTGGTACAAAATATAATATTTGCCTTTGCGTATGAGTGACATTTGAGGGCACGCAACATTTGTTAAATGAAGTGAAATGTGCTGTAGCGAAAGAGGTCTCGCGCTGTGCTGAATACTTGTGAATATTTTAAGGTCTTCCCACTTTGGTTGTATTTACTTTCACTTATCTGTGCATGCTACGCAGATATAATATGGTACTACATATCTACTATTTGCTACTTATTTAGTGTAACTGTGCGATTTATCTTACACGTCAGTACCTCCGTATGCGACTTTCTGCGAAATTGTGTTTTTAGCAGCTAATTTGAATTTAAATTGCTCGCAATGCAAATAAATGACTAATGGAGGGATAGTTATAGAAAATACCAAAATAAAGTTAAACAGTTTTGAAGTTTCAGTTGCCCGTTTACAAATGTCGCTTATACAGAATGTATACAAGCTTTTATTATATATAATAATCATATACCGTCAGCTTCAAGTAGTTTGAAAGACTGTTTTAAAAAGATTTAAATAATACCTATTATTTCGTAGTGAATCGATGACTACATTATTACATACATATGCAGTATTTTTATGTGGAAATAAGATTTAAGAAAGTTAAATTAACTGTTGTTGTCCTCAGATGCCAAAGTTTTGGTTTAATCGAAACTCTTGTATGTAAGAGTACATTCACATATATTATTTTTAAACTTCAATATTTTTTCTATAACTGCATGGCATACCTGAAAAGTTATAACAAAATTTTTTTTTTGCGTTCAAAAGTTTAAATTAGTTGGAAATCAACAATTTTCAAACAAAAGCAAAAAAAAAGCGAATATATCTCGGAGATGGGAAGCTTTTGTAGCATGCTGACATACATATATGTATATAAACATATATCAAGAAATATGTATGTTGCAAACATATCGGAGAAAAATTCGGTCAAGGTTTTGTGCATTGCACAGAATATCATATCAAACAATAAAACAAACTGTGTAATATAGAATAGCCCTTTCGCTTGTTTTGCCGAAATATTGTTGCTGGGGAGAAGAGTTTCAGAAAAGATGGAATGAGGTTAAGAACATTTGAGTTATCTTAGTGAAATTGAGACGGACTCTTTTTACATTAAAAGTATATGTTTGTGCATAAAAGCGGAGGGAGACTTACTAGTCCCCATATAATATCAGGATTTTTAAACATCCAGTTGTCTTTATTTTATTTCTTATAATATTTGTCTTAAGGTGTGCAGTAGAAACGTACAATTTTGACAGCGGCTATCATAAGGCCCTTTTCTACCATATCGCAAGTAAACTCTTTATTTATGAATTTATCTGAATTTTACCATATTTTAATAAAATCGTTAAATGGAGACTGAAAAATTTCACCATTTGCCCGATGTCGTTAGAGATATCAAAAGTATTTGTCCTGACCGAATTTGGTTTTTGTAGATTTAGTGATTTAGAAGATATGTACTGAGCGGGTAGAATTTCGTTTTTTAATTTTGCGTTTGCTCGATTTTATTGCAATACATAAACAATTTTTAGCTAAAAATAACTTGTTAAATTTTCCTGAACAGCTTCAGAGTAATGTATGTTCATGTCTGCGCTTATGGATTGTTTGGCATATGGGATTAAAAGCAGCATGGTTCAACAATTTATATTATATATATTTACATACACACTAACACTTCAACCCAGACGCACACTCATCCACTATTTAAGGTCTTTGGATATCCAGGAAATGCTGTCCATATACATTGATATATTAGCGAGTTTATTTGAGTGTGAGTTTATTTCTATATCCTGATGTAATTATTTATATCCACATGTAAAAACGTGAAAAAGAATTCGGCTCCTTGTGTTCGCATTAAAAAAAATTATGTTTCTATCCAAAAAATAAAATACCGTATTTCCGCTGGATGTACAAATTATAGGTATGTATGTGCAGTGTGGCACACAGACACAGATCAGTGAAAACTCGAAATGATCAATAAGTTCATGATTTATTGTTTGACAGTCATCATCCATACTAGCACGACTTGCATCTCTTCTGACAAATGTTGGCATGTTTTTTTGATAAACGGAAGCAGAACTTAAAGGCAATGCAAGTAATAGATTCATATTATTAAAAAGTGACTGAATACAAGTATTAAATGTTACCCTTTACTTTTGTTTACTTACTTATAAACCCTCTATGCGGAATCTGTTCAATCACATCCTTAAATTTGTAAACTCATTTATAGTTACTTTACAGATTGCATAAGTAAAATACGTGTTTTTTGTTATTATATGCTATGATTTGCTGTGTAGCAAGCAAACAGACTATTATTAATTGCTGAAGAAGTTATTGTCAAATGTTAATTAATAATAGCAGGTTAAAGGTGATAAGTAGTCAAGTACTCACGTATGATCAGCAATTTAATTAAATAATTGTAGAGATAAAGTGATAGCTAAGCCAAAGCGAAGGGTGTTGAAGATAAGTGAGTTGGGTAAACTATGCATTCGGTAGTTGTCCATAAACCATTTGAAAAATGGTTTGTAGTATGAGAGTTCAGTATTGAGTTTTCAGAAGTAACGTTCTTTCGTACATGAAATATAATATACATGATCAACGTAAGAAGTTGAGTTCATTTAGTTATGTCCGTCCGTTTCTATATACGCGAGCTAGTCCTTGAGTTTTTGAGATATCGATTTGAGTTTTTGCTGACATCTACCAATGCTGCTTATATGTCGAATATATCGATAGGCGACAATAGCCTATAGCTGTTATACAAAGTGATAATCAAAATCAAGTTCTAATACGGAAAGCTATTATATTTGATAAGATATATTCATGAAGATTTTAGAGATTATTAGGCGAAGCATTACTCCAATTTTTATAAAGAACAACTCCAAAAACCGATAAGTAGCAACAGATTTAGCTTGGCTTAACGCCAATAAAATGGCTGGATCTATGAAACAGATAGTTTATTTTGAATTTCAAAAAAGTTATTCCTTTTATTATATTTATTTTTAGTTTTTTTTTAGATTTAGCAAACACAGAGTAAAATCGAATTTTCCTCAAACATAGTCGCAAAAAATAAAAATAAATTCTCCAGGTAAATCGAGAACAATATTTTGGTGCTTCGCCAAATCTCTGCAGTTGCGGGTCTTTGAAGTTATTTGGAAATATTCCAATTTATACACACATACATATTGTAAAGCTAGGCAATGGCTTTATATACTTATTATTTATGTAAAAACATACATAAGTAGATCTCCAATAAAAATAATAATAAAATTGTGTTAGACCATCGGTTATGCCGGAAATCATGTTTTGCCAAGCTTAAGCGTTGCTGATAGGCAATCGAAGACAGACAGAAATAGATGTACGAACAATTACTCAAAAATAATTGAAAACTGGAAATGCCTGAATTGAATATAAATTTGAGTTGCGTCAAGACATAACATTAGCTGACAGGTGCTCTCACAAATATTGTATTATAATACATAATGTGTATAATACCATTGATGCATAAGTATTTCGATACGTTATATGTTTATGAACACGTGTTCACTCTTTAAGTGCTAATCACGATAACTTCACACTTTTAGCTGCTGATGGAAGAAAGAATAACCAGGAAAGGAGACTAAAGAAGAAAATTTAATTGAGGGAAAAAGTAGAGAGATAAAGCTGTAAAAGGAACACCGTAAAATACCTATTAAGCCTAAATGCATAACAGAAAATGCACGTTAATGGAAAATGGTAAACGAAAAAATTCATAAATTTTGTCAAGCTTTTGAACTACGGAAATAAAAATAGAAAGTCACATGAATGGAAAATATGTCTTGAGAATTATATTTTATTGCGGCTAAGCACATACATTAATAAACAAGTATATAAAGAAGATACATTTACACAAATTGCATGCGTACTGAATGTGAACACTTAAACACATAGCTTTATACGTTTACACTTGGGTATAGACATTAGAGTGTATGTGAAAGTAACGTAGTCAAATTTCACTCAGTTATAGCACTCATTTCGTTTGGATAAAATCGCAAGCAAATTGGGCACCATAGAGGGTTAGTGAGTAGAGAACGCCTGGCGTTTCAAAGTAGGCCATGTTTTTACATCACAATCTGTTTATAAGCGAATCAATTTGTTCGTTTGCGTGGAATGCCTGAAATAATTATGATCAAATACAATAACTCCCAAGAGAGAAAGCAAAGCACTGAGATGAAGCTGATTAGCGTTATGAGAGAGTGCGTTTCTATAATTTGTTTTGCCAATAATTTCCGGTTTTGTATATTAAAACAAATTATACACAAAAGATGCGATTCTTCCCGTCACTCGTGATGATCGATGAGGAAATCGTTGTGAAATCAATATGATTGTCGTGTTTTTATTGTTACTTTGCACCGCAGGCAGAATGATTAATTATTTGATGAAAATATTATTAATTATGAACGCTTACACAGCTATGGAAGTTCTTCTTCATTTTTCTACCTAAAGACATATACTTACTACATACCTAAATTCAAGCGCATTCGCTTTTATAATACTGTGTTCAATTTGAAAGGTGAATTTTTAAATTATGCTTCGCGTGTTTTTCGAATCGGTAAATTTTTTCGGTAAATTGATAGTACTGTTAGTGACAGCTATGCAAAATTTCAAAATATTCGTTAGCTCTTGAGATACGCGTCATTTTCTGAGGCTCTAAAAGTGAATTCTTCAATTATTACTATGTCTGAACTTATTGAACAAAGAAGTGATAATACACCATCTCATACGCATTGCAATCTCATGAACTATTCGCCTGATTTACCTTCGTGTAACTTCTGGCTATTCAGCAAATTCACATGACCACTCCGAGGACACCGTTTTGACTCAATTGAGGATATAAAAGCTGAATCGAAGAAGGCTCTGATGGCCATCACGACGGAGGATTTTTCCAAGTGCTATGATGACTGGAAAATTCGTTGGCATAAGTGTATTGCAGCGGGAGGGGATTACTTTGAAGGAGATGAAATGGACAAAATTCACCTTTCAATTTGATCAGAAAATATATATTAGTTCATCCTCTGGTGCTGGTTTTTTTCTTCCATATTTTCATACGTAAATAAAAAAAAATTCAAAAACTTAAAAGATCATTAACCCTTCCCCTATTAGTTTATTTGAATAGCAAACAATTTGTATTGAAATTAGCTGCGAAAACGATAGTAAATTCAGAAATAATGTGCACGCAGCTCTACTGGCAAGTGAGATAAATGGCAAAGCTACCCTAAAAATATTGCAAAATTGAAGCATGAATCTTACTTAGGGTTCGTAGTTTATTTGCATCGCCTTGCAAAGTAACTTAAAGTAAATAAGCAATTTGTAAAAATTTCAAATATTCATATAATTCGACGTAAAGTAGAAAGAAACTGAATATCGAAATGATAATAAAATTAAAAGAAAATACGTCGATTGACCTACTTTATTACAGTAGATCTCGCAATCTCGTTTCATTTACTAAATTTCATTGACTGCTGTGTCCCCAAAATGTCACTCATACGCATTGACAAACAGTTGGTACCCTTTTCAAATTTCGCTTGATTTCATTGGGTTGACATCTTGTTGATACATATGCTGTATTTGGTATTTGTTTTGTTTGCCTCTCCAAAGAAAGTTAGCCGTTTTTCAAGCTTTTAGCAGGCCAATCAACTTTGATAAAAAAAAGCTAATAATTGCGAAGGTGTTTATGCTGAAGGTGATGTAAATTTGATCTGGGTGTAATGTAGATACCCAAACGAAGAATAGTTTACAAGCATAAGTAGTCCAACACTGTATTATTTTAAGGCAATACTGACTGTCTTTAATTTTATCTAAGGATTAGTCATGCCCTTATTCAAGCTATCCTTTTTATTTAAAAACCCTTGTCAGTGCTTTTCAACACTTCATTTTTACTTTAGCTATTTACATGACCAGCTAAAATAGATATATGCGTCAGATTATAAAAAGTGGCTACAAATTATATGCAACAAATGTTTATAGCTAAAATGTTGGCAACCCGTTTTAAATTTTACAAATGTGCTATTTGGAAAATACGTTATATCTCGTTGTACCTTCGGCTATTAGATTCTCATGTATAAGTTCACATTAGCTATGTTGAGTCGCCAGCTTACATACATACGCATGTTTGGTAGTAAATTTCTAACATGATTTATTACTTAGCCAACATATTGTCTTTGCTATTAGAAATATTGCCAGATAAATCTTCAATAAAATTACAAAATAAGAGCAAATTAAAGTTGACAAACAGTTGAGAATGCATTAACTGATGCATAAATTACAACAGCAAGAGCGCGAGCTAAACAATGTCAAAATCAGAGGTATTGATATCAGAATTGGTGATTACAGTACAAAATATCTATTAAATCTATGGTGGACTAAACATAAGTTAGCTGATACACAGGTTTATGCCAGCTTGGAAATTTTTAAATTCAAATGGACGATAAATTTGATTTATCACCCACAAAAAGCCACGAATCTTTGAGGAAAAGCAAGGTCTTTGAAAATAACTGTATAAGAATGCCATCGTATTTTTTTCCAATGAACTCGCAGTTTTGCAGATCAGATTCCATAAGAAAAGTATGAAAATCTAATGAAATGATTTTTTTTGTTCACACTAGTAATAATGCCTCCACTAAGGACCATTCTGAAAAGCTTTTTTCCAAATCTATTGGGAAATTCAGCGAATTATTTTATACTTATCGGAAGCCTTTTGGGTAATTACATTCTTCCAAAAAAAAGATGATATCTTGATGAAACTTCGTACACGTTAATATTGTAGTCTTGACTAAATTTACACTTCTTTCAAACAACTCAAGCTAACTTAACCAAACTTGCTGAAAATAAGTATTTTTAGGACTTCATACATTCCAGATATAACAGTGAATAGGTAAAGTCACGCTTACTACCCATATAGCAAACTATAAAGCTATAAGAGCGAAACTTTCCAATAATAATGTTTTCAAAGTGTTCAATTCTACGCCGAAAAATTGTCTAAATTGGATACAATTGTGCCAAAATTTTATAAAATCGGGACAACATTACCCATATATAAAACATAAATGTTTTTGAACTTCCGGTTCAATTCATTCCCCATATATCGGTAACATGCAGATAATTTTAATAATTGAATACATTGGATTTTGAGGTTATGTTATAACTGAAGACAATCAACAGAAAATCGTGAACAAAATTCATCAGATAATGCTCTGGTCACAGTAGAAAATTTCGACGCAGCGTAAAATTTCATTTAACCACTTAAACCACAATTACAAGGGAATACTAAATGCATAGAAACAAAGCAATGAACTTCTCAAGTAATTACAAAACTTTCGCTCTTATTGTTGTACAACTGACTGACACTCGTTAGAATGCCAAACTAAAAAGGAAAACCACCCAAAGCAAAGCAACACTCACAAACAATGCAAATAACTAAACAAGTAAATCAAGAAAGTCAACAAACAAAACCACAACAACGAAAGTAATGTGCAACAGTTGCATAACAATTTAGCAATTTTCTCCTTTGTTCAGGTCAACTCAGAGGAAAAATTTCTTTAAGAGGAAGTAAGAGGGAGGAATTGAACGTTGTTAAAAGGATAGAAAATCAAGTGGTTTGTGAAAAGCAAGGATTGTACCAGATTTTAATTCAAAATGAATGGCGAAAGTGATGATTGGTTTAAAGAGGGTGACGGACTGTCGCTCACTTTGTTTAAAGGGCTTTTGCTCTTCCAATCATTTTTTACAATGAAGCAGTCAATCCCTCTCTTTTTTAATATATTTTGAGAGCTCCCCCCGCCACGATGTCAAAATCGTGCTTAGCGACTTTAACGCCAGAATGGGCAAAGAAGGTATATTTGGAACTACGGTTGTTAAACTCAGCACCTATGATGACACATTCCTTAGTGGGTTGAGACTCATAAAGATGTCTTAATTTTTACTCAACACAGCTTGCACTAACGAACTTACGGACAGTCACTAGGAATAAAAATTGTCTAGTTAATTAAATTTACAAATTACAAAGACAAATTTTAAATTTTAAATTGCATTTTTAAAGCTTTCAAAGAGATATTACTCCTTTTCAAAAAAATTACCCTGATATTTTATTTGCCGTTTCCTATTTATATAAGGGGTTACATGGGTTTCCTCGGTTAAGAAACAGCCTTTTTCAAAAATGTTTTTCTCATGTAAAAATTGAATATTTTATTAATTTTTTTTTACCATTACAAATATACTTTACTAGGAAAGAAATTCTGAAATTTGAAAAATTCCCTTATTTACTTAAATAAAAGTTCTGGTTTTGTCTAAATAAATGGTGCCGAAATTTCACATATGACAAGTAATCACACTATCAAAAAATAAGGTACGTGGCAATGAAAGTAGTTAGGCGCCCATTAGCAGGATAAACTTCGACTGCATTTCAAACGTAAAACCAAATATCACTATAACAATTTGATGAAAATAAAACTACAACTGTGCAACAATTTAAGTCTGAGAGCAGAGGAGGCAGCTGCGACTCCAACTGTTTTTTCTTTTCCAATTTTTTTCGATTTTCGTTTTTACTTCCCTTTCATTTCTCTATTTGCAGCCACTGACACTGCACTTGTGGCGTCGCGACAATATGGCGCTTCGAACTTTTTCCTATTACAGCGCTGATGGTTTTTATCCAAAGTGCAGACATCTTATTTCAGTTTTGTCTCACATTTACAGTTATTTCGAATTAGCCGTTTTCGCTGACGCTATGCTGGTGCGGATGACTCTTAGCCAGTCACTCAGAGTAAGCTGTAACTTGAATAAAAATTAAGGTATCGTAATGAAACTTGCCACACGTGTAATTTTTGTTTTAAAGTATACTTTTTTGGTTCCTCTCTAATGTTGCTATTTATAGATCTGTACTTTTAATGTGAACGTTGACTTCAGTAACCAACAGACTGTGACCTAAAAGCCACAACGAAAAGCGCTTCGTTGTAATAATAGTGCACAGTTTAAGAGCATTAGTATAGTGAGATTCATTACTGTTGAACAACAGATCAACAGATATAATTAAATTTTCTGTGGAAAAATAAATTGTGAAATAAGTTTTGTAAATTTCTTATCAGCCATTAGAATTTTTTCATCATTTAATTTCATAAAAGAAGAAAAAATGTTATTGACATTGTCTATATAGAATAACGTTTCGTTCACGTGTACAATACATATGCAAATCATCACATACGATTGATAAAGATTTGCCAAACGGGAATATAATTCGGATTTAAAACACGTCACTCATACGTCTCGCCGAACGAAATACGGCTACACATAAATACACATACCCTCACACTTGACAAAAAACACCTATATTTTTTGCTTATGTGTGTACACGTGTACATAGTTAGTACATGTTTTTGGCATAAGTGCGCGCCAAGCAGATTTGAGTCTATTTTTCAGTTTGCTTTAATTCTCTTTCTCAATCGCTCGTGGCTGTTGAGTTGAATTTGGTTTATTATACATATTGCAAAACAATATGTCACATCACAGCTCTAAAGAATTTGTAGTGGTGTGGAGGCATAAAATGATAAAATTTCGGAAGCCTTTATATATGTACGTAAGTATATATGTACATACTACTGCATATGGTTATGTTGGAATGACGATGTGGTTCACTGTTAAAACAAAATGTGTGCTGTGGATTTAAAATTTGACAAATCTAAATTTTTTATAAGATTTATTTCTATTTTCTCGATTGTAGATGATGTTTATTAGCTTTTAGGGAGGCTGTGGAAAAAGTCTCTGTGGTTGTAAGCTAAATGGTCATTATTCTGTTATAATATGCTCTGCTTATATAGAGTTTGTCTAATATTTTCATAGGTACTTTTTATTTAAAAAATTGAAATTGCTAAACTTTAACTTTAATGTTGAGTTAAGTCGATTGAGCCGTGTCGTCTGTCTGTTAGTCTATCCGTCTATGCATACGGAGATATCGCGTCGATATTGGCTTGCTTGAATTGACAACATTTTCATTTCACGTGGTATCTTCAAAAAGTTTTCCAGCAGCTATTATCCAAGTCAAGGAAGGCCAATTTGTTATGGTGGGGCAAATAAATCTTTCCCTTGGGATAGTGCCTCTCGGATTTCACCTGACGTAGGCGATCAACTCTTTCAAACATGCAGCTAGTACGCATCTATGTGAACTGCAATAGATTGGTATATACTATATAACTTTGACTTGGAGACAAGTTATAGTTGCTCTCATTCCGAAGGCAGTAAGGTATCACATGTATCGGCGAAAGATTTCAGACCCATCAGACTTTCCTCTGTCCTATTGAAAAGGTAGTCGAACACAGCACACTCTTGCCTTTTGGCTCTAGAGGACCAAAATTATAGCGAGGGTTCAACGCACTGCTTTCACAAGCATTTATGGTAGATTTCAAACCACAACAAATAGTGCACTAAATGCCGTGCTGCATATAGCGTCGGTGGTTATAGCCACAGAGTGTATGGCCGAAAAAGTTGCCCTCAGAGAATCTGCTTACTGTGAGCTTATATACTCTGGAATTATCGCACAGTTAAATTTTCATGACGCTGAACCTAGCTATGGCTGTCTCTTTTCTGCTCACCGGCCTTTGAGGGCAGCACAGGAGAGAGGAAAAAAGTGGTGAAATTTTTTTTCGGATAGAGTAAAGCTTGCAGGGAGGATGGGTGGAGAAGTATGCTGCCGGGACCTCTCCATCAGCTGCAGTTGTAGGTTTTCTGACCAATGTAGCTTCTTCCACGCGGAGGTGGCTACATTAAATATAAAAGTATATCTAGAACTTCAGAATGGTTACTAACTACTACGATAGCGATATTTGATCTGAGTTCTCTGACTGTGTGCTGAAAACTATTGAAAGGATGTCTACACTTCTTGTATCTAGCATCGGATTATTTCATAATTTGACTGGTTTAGATGCTTTGCCATAGCGGTATTGCAGAAAATTGTAAGTCTGAAGAACTTGCTAGCTTCAGTCTCAATAATAGCAGCATCAGCTTCTTTGTGTTCCTGCGGCTCACTACTGGAGTCTTGGGCTTCAGAATCACCCAGCACTTATCGACTATCAGCTGTGTACTCATGAAGTTCTTCTGCCCTAGGGTAAATTGCAGGAGGTCCAGGCAACTCTTTGCTTCCAGCAAGATCCACGTTAGGTTTAGGTCATTATTTGTAGTAAAATTAATGTGATACTTTTTCACATTTATTCGTGTATCTATCCGCCAACAAGAGATACTTGAAAACTTTCTAAACTACTGTGTTTTGGCTGATCCTACTCCACTTAAACCATATAGTTACAAGTAGCGTTTCATTCTTGCCTTTGTTTTGTGATTTGACAATTTTGTGGTTTAAAAATTCTTCATCATCGACCAGGTGAAGATTCTTTCCGTAGGTAATTTAAGTAGATAAGAATGGTTATAAAGAAGCAGAAGTTCTTAAAAATAGATTAAACAAATTTTTACTTACATGTTGCTTCCGAAAGCCCACTCCAATATAAATGAAAATAAACTTCAAAGTTCGAAAGACCAATTTGTTTAAAAATTAAGTTTAGTACAAAGTTTTAATTGCATATTACTTATTCAAATAAAAATAAATAATTTATAATAAAAATAGTACGTTTGTTTATTTCATTCTCTGATCAGCTTTTCCACAAGGGCCGCATACTGACACTGCAGTTTGAGTAAACTTCGAGTATATTATATATTGTCAAGTCGTACTTCTGATACACTTTTGTTTGGTTTGCAGTAACTTCGAATTGATTGTAGATTGAAAAATGGAATTCGGTGGTGAGAGTTCTTCTTCATATTCATTAAGCTTCCAGCTTCCTATAGAATGTTAAAAAGATAAAAAATATGAAAAGAACTTATATTTAGTAATTATATTTAAATTATGAATATCTATAATTTTCTTATTTGTTACATATTTTCCTAATTTTTTAAATGGCTGGAAACTGAGATTTAGTCTTTATAGTTTAACTATATGGAGATGATAATGATGTTTTATAGGGCGCCATGGAAAGTTTGTTTGAATTTTCATCAAGAACACTAAATTTTTGTTAGAGATATCATTTGTACCGAACAATCTTTGAATGAAGAGATCTTCGCATTATCATTTACTGGACAGTTCCCGAACGAATCAGAGCCAGAAGATCGGAAAATAATCGAAAGAAATATATATATTTAAATCAGTTTTACAAATGTAAAAATAAATACTAAAAGGTATAAATTACGTAAATTTTATTCAAGCAAGTATTTGTAGCTCCATGCCTCCCCGAATCATACGTTATAATCATTTTTCGCTTTCATGTAAATAACTAGTAAAAACATTGGAAGCACAGTACCGTTTCATATTTATTGTTGAGAAGTGAATTGAAAAGAGTCCCTATTAACATATAGAGACTCACTAGTGCTCAAATAAACCCTTAAGCATCTACATTATACAATCTGATTCTAAATTTTACAAATACTCCAAACACTTTCATACAAAAGTGAACAAATAAAATGAACACCAAACAAGCATTGATCAACTCAAGTAAAAAACAAAAATGAAAAGTGGTGTAGAACGAAAACTACTTGAATAAAAGAGTAAATGAAAAGGTGGCAATGTGGTAGCAAATACGGCAACCATAGCCGACACTTTAAGAAATATAAGCTGCCATTGTATTCTTCCATTCATTCATAACCCTTCGAAATGAAAATCTCTAAAGAGGTCACCATGATAAATCCTCAACCAAAATAAAACTGAGTGTTTGTCGCATAAAAACATCTTTTGCGAGTGTTTTGGTAACGACATGAAGCGTTGCTGATCTTGAGTAGAGGGAGTAATGGTAATGTCACAATTTGCGCAATAATAATGTTTTCTTGTGGTTTAATAAAACACTTGGCTTATAAAAAAATCGTTAGTAAGATCAAGTGCTCTTTCAGCTAAACATAGTCGCAAAAATAAGAAATGCTAAAACTTTAAATCAACTTAAATCAGTTTCTTGTTCTCCAATTTTATACGTCTTACATAAATTTTGAGATGGTGAGGTTAGTTTTCTTTTTAAAAATATTTAAAATTTTCTACAACACTAAGTGTTTTTAAGAATAAATAACTACAATTTTCTTAAATCATAATATTAAAAAAAAAAATTTTACTATTTTTTTCAATAATCATATTTTGTTTTAATTTTGTTTGATCTTAAGTAAGAGCAGTATATAAACTTGAAATTTTTAAATATTACCGTTTTTTTACAAGTATATTTCGAACTCGATAGTCACTTGTTTGTGTACAATTCAATTTGGGCAGCTTGCAAGCCATGCCATAAGCCGGTCAATTAAACGTTTATATTATTCAACGCCACTTAAATCAATGCTAGTTAGATGACAACAAATTGATCATCGTATATCAAAGATATTCGTACCTTCAGAGGCAAAGTCTGCTAATAAGAGACAATGAATAAATCGTTCCGCTTCACTTAAGTTAGTTTCAATTATCAGTACAAGGTTTGTCTATAAATCCCTACTTATCAGCAAGGACGCTGCGTGTACAGCAAACACATACACAAGTACATATATCGGCTACAATAGATATCTATGAGAATATACCATTACGTGTGGGAATGCCGACTCGCATTTTTTGATTACTATGTATTTACTGTTATATTCGTCGTTCAATAAAATAAAGATTATCGTTGTAATTGACCTTCGGCAAATTGTCTGCCACAGCTGAGCTCTATACGGACATAAGTAGGTGTAATCGCCAATAGCCATAACGCGGCCGTAGCCATCATTTCCCCTCGCTTTTATTCATAACACGAATTATAATTTATAACTGCTTAATTTAGTTATAGCTGGCATAGAATAATATTTAGCTTCCTATCAATATGTGTTGACAATTATTTCAAGCAAACTGTTGATAGAAGACCGCATATAAAACGCAGGATATAATAAATGTTAACTTCCGAATGAAAATTCAGTGCTCCGAGCAATGTTCATTAACGCGAAGTGTGTTGAAAGTTTCAGTCCCTGGGCTGCTGTTGCCATAGCGAGCAAATTAGTCAAGTAAAATGTGATTACAATTGTTGTTGCGTTGGAACTGACTATGAAAAGTTATCGTCGGATGTGTGGCTATTGTCAATTGAACTATTATACTCTTGCAACATGTTGCTACAGAGTACACCCTCTAAACAACTAAAATGACTTTAGTTTTGCTTGGCTCTTGCAGGATTCCGAGATTTTGGCCTTAAATTGGAAGCTGTTTGCCTTTTGGTCCTTCAACTATTTTCTCGTCAGCACTTATGTGCTTGTGAATGCGTCTTCTTATGTATTTACCTATAGATGTCGATCAAAATGATTTTTCTAAACGAAGTTTTCATTTACTTATCTCCTTCGTGCCGATTTTCAACACTTTGCAACTATATAAAAAAATTTTCACTCTTTCTAACCTCTTTTAAATTCTTATTCGCAATATTTTAGACTGCAAATACTAATGATGGACTTCATTCGGAACATCTTCTATGCAGGCAGAGAAGGTATTAAAAGTCCCACAAGCATTTAATAAAATTAAACACTCAATTTAATGAAGGTTTTGTTTAAGAGTGCGGAAATAGTTGTGGGTATGCTTTTCACTGAGAAATCAGCTCAGCTAAAAAAGGGAAGCATTAGTTCCTTGTAGTAGAACAGTGAAACTTTAAGGTGTGGTCATATTCTCAAAACGATACTTTAAGGTAAGCCTATATTCCCGAAATGATATCAAATATAAAATGATAAATATTAAACTACTATAGTAGCAATGAACTGACAAACCTTGAAATGAAATAAAACGCCAACAAAATTACCAATAAAATACAATCGAATAGTTTTTAATAAAAGTTTATTAAGTGGCTTTTGAGCGAAGTGTGATTCTACAATAAGAATAGTAATGTGGAAATTTGAGTGTTTAGTAAAACGATTGACTGACATGGCGTATGATTGACATTTTACAATGCGCGCGATCTCATACATATTTAAAGAATAATTACTTTATCGTGTCTATAGGAGCAAGAGTAAGCTCGATTCGATTTTATACATTCTAGGCACTGAGACACACTGTTGTTTATTTATATTGTTTATATAAAAACATCTATTAACTATGGCGGTAACTTTCACCTATCGAGCTTGAAGAAGAGCGACAGAGGCCGCAAGCTGCAGTAATAAGCGCAGAGCGGTAAACAAAACATCGAATTGCGCTCGGAAGAAAGAGGATTGTTTAAAAACAAGATTACAGTTGCATTTCTTCTTTTTCCGTGCTTTTGCTGCATATGATTTTATTTGCAAGTTCCGACATTTAGCTATGGTAATATTATTACAGTTGCTCGCTAATGGTATTAATGCTGCTCCAGCTACTTATTTGATTTTATTTGATTAAAACTTTCGGTTTTGTGATCATTCAGCATATATGTAAGTATACGGAGCGTGACACATCCATTTATTGTTACTTCAACATGGTAGGGTCTTATCGGTGGAGAGCAGTTGAACGATGTGGCATAGAGCGTCCAACGCTGCATATAGAATGGAACGAAAGGGAGGTTAAAAAATTAAAAATATCGGACATATTTTTTTTAAAGAAGATGAGATGGCATAATGCCATAAAAAATTTTAAATTTGCCCAAAAAAGAATGAAAACATGAGGATAAATAAGTTCTTAAAACCGTATCTGTTAATTTTCTCTGATCTATCCTTTACTTAGATAAATAATTTATTTGTTTTTAATTAGACACTATGTTGATAGTTATCAATTTAGGTTGTGATCATCGAAGTATAGTATTCGGAGTTAAAAAATATTCTTCGACTTACTTGTATCCATACCATATTCCTCTCATTGCGACGTCCCTAAACAGTTGTCATCATATATGTAGATATATATGTCCATAGGACGATGAGTCATAATATAAGGAAGGACTCTTAAGAAGATATGTAGAAGTACTTGTTGGTGTTTATTTTTGCATCTTCTGTTTTCAATGTCACCGCAAAAAGTATGATGATCTTCATTTGTGTGCCTTTAGCTATATAATTCGATCCAGAATAGAGTCGCACATTTCACTGTATTCTATGTAATCATTGGACGAGGAGGTCTTTTATATAATAAATTAAATTAAATTTTTCTGCGACTAAGTATTTGGCGAAACTCGCCAATTGGTTCGAAGGGAAAACATGCTTAGGAGTTGTTTTGGGACTTGTTTTCTACGGCTTTATATTGAGGACCCAAGGGTTTATACTTACTCTTGAGAAGTGCGTCTACTGTAGATTATGAGATCATGCAGATAGATAATATACTACAGAAAATAGTTACCATACATAGGAATATGTGTATAAGTTAATCAAACACAAACGGTTGATTTAAAAAAATATATTTTCGGGAGCTATGCTCCTTTATTCCTTTAACACCAACTAAAAACTAAACTTTACATTTTATCATTCTTAATGCTAGCCCTAAATCTGTCGCTAATGCTACGTGACCAAAAGTGCTGATTCTGTGGTTCCCACCGTTTTGCTAGATTTGTGTTGCTGGCCGTCCGTTCCCATAGTCTGGAGTTACACGTGCCGCAACGTCAGCGACTTTATTAGTTGGATGTATGTTGGATGCCTATGCCTTAACATAATGACGTGTTATGTTGCGCTAAAGAATGTTGGTGTAATAGTATGCGTGTCTTAACATTTGTTAATATGTGTCGTGCTAACATATATATCTCATAAAAACTATCAATATCGTCATGTTAATAAAACAATTTTATTATACTTATTTTTATATAGGACAATATATTTAAATTTGGTATCTACATACAAGTATATAAATATGTAAGTATGTCGAATGAAAAGCCACAAAGTGCACTTGCATAAAAAATATTCCGTTGCACTTCGACTCAAATGTCACTGGTATCCAATCTTCTCTCCAGGCGCACGCTGATGTATTAATTTATTGCCACTTTTCTCCACTTATTTTTATCTGCTCAACTGCAGCGACTATTTTATTTCCTATGTATTAGAATTTATAGCGCTTTTGGGGTAATACTAGTTTTAATTTTATAGGTTAACTAAAGTTTTAATATCCCATTTGAGAAACAATATATTCGTTTGGGACTTAATATGAAATCCAACTACACTGCCCGCTTTTGTGTTGGCAAGTTGTGTCTTAGAGAGACTTGATACTGTTTCAGGAAAAATTCCAGAGAAGAAGTTAAATGAACTAAAGTCATTTGAGATTCAGGAAAGCCTTGAGAAGAGATTGGAAAGACTAAAGTCATTTGACATTTGAGTCCATGACCATTTATAAAGTACTAAATTTAAGAATACTGAAATATAAAGATTAGATTTGGTCAGGTAAATAGGATGATTGAGGCCACTAATAATTCCACTTTAAAACCTGTGACACTTGTTCCTTGTGATGCCCAGTACTCTTAGTACAAATTCGGCGGGTTTGTAAATAGTATGGCAAGCGAAATGCTCAAGCTTCAGTATGGCGAAAGTTGTACAGACGAGAAGTAAGTGTCTAGAGAATATTCCTTTTACAAGTTGTGCCTTCGAAAATTTTTAGCCTCACCGTGTGAGTACTAATGGGACAGTGTCCAGGTCGGACACTTATCAATTCAATTGGCCTTTTACATACCACTTTGGGCTTGAACTCTTTTGTTACTCCACCAGGCTTTATAAATTTTAACGATAACAGACAACCCGACAAGCTTAATATGGAAGCAGCTTGAGGCTCTGCTTGTGAGGTCATACACTTTTTGATGTGCTTTGAGCTCAATGTCAGTGTGGTCAAGGTTTGTATAGCAGCTTTACTATGGGAATGGATTCAAAGTTCCATAAAAAAGCCGCACTTTGATGGAGTATATCTGCTGTTACATTGATGGCTACGCCTTCTGCTTTAAAGACACTACAGTTTATGTTAGTCTAAAACCCCCTGTCCATCCATTCCCTTGAGCTTCGATGGATATCTGAAAAACCTCTCTGCGCCACAAAATATATAAATGAAACATATATACATATAATAGTACATATGTGTGTCAACCTATGGAGTAGAAACGGCAACTTTCATAATTGGATTTTTTACTTTCTCAAAGCTCTGTGCTTAAGGTTTCGGAAATTGACTTTCCGATTTTGCAAAATCATTTTCCATAAGTTCTTAAAAATAAATATGTATTGAAGTATACACGAGATGAAAAAGCATATTCTTCATTTAAACAAGTAAGGAAGGGCTAAGTTCGGGTGTCACCGAACATTTTATACTCTCGCACGATAAAGTGATAATCGAGATTTCATTATCCGTTATTTACATATTTTTTTATTTTGCTGTAAAATTAATTAGAATTAAATTCTGAGAGATTTACCGATATTTTCGGTGAAAAATTAGGTTAGGGTAGGTTGGGCACTGAGTTCTTCGTGTTCGATATCAGGGACCTTGAAAAGTTATAGTCCGATCACAACAATTTTTCCACAAGGGATACCTCAGCTCACATACCGTATTTGAGTAAAGTTTTATTCCGCTATGATCATTGGTTTCTAATGTATATATTATACAGAGAAGGCATCAGATGGAATTCAAAATATCGTTATATTGGAAGAAGGCGTGGTTGAGAACCGATTTCGCCCATATTTAGTATATGTCATCAGGGTGTTAAAAAAATATTATATACCGAATTTCATTGAAATCGGTCGAGTAGTTCCTGAGTTATGGTTTTTGGTCCATAAGTGGGCGACGCCACGCCCATTTTTAATTTAAAAAAAAAAGCCTGGGTGCAGCTTCCTTCTGCCATTTCTTCCGTAAAATTTTGTGTTTCTGACGTTTTTTGTTAGTCGGTTAACGCACTTTTAGTGATTTTCAACATAACCTTTGTATGGGAGGTGGGCGTGGTTATTATCCGATTTCTTCCATTTTTGAACTGTATATGGAAATGCCTGAAGGAAACGGCTCTATAGAGTTTGGTTGACATAGCTATAGTAGTTTCCGAGATATATACAAAAAACTTAGTAGGGGGCGGGGCCACGCCCACTTTTCCAAAAACATTACTTCCAAATATGCTCCTCCCAAATGCGATCCTTTGTGCCAAATTTCACTTTAATATCTTTATTTATGGCTTAGTTATGGCACTTTATAGGTTTTCGGTTTCCGCCATTTTGTGGGCGTGGCAGTGGGCCGATTTTGCCCATCTTCGAACTTAACCTTCTTATGGAGCCAAGAAATCTGTGTACCAAGTTTCATCATAATATCTATATTTTTACTCAAGTTACAGCTTGCACAGACGGACGGACAGACGGACGGACGGACAGACAGACATCCGGATTTCACCTCTACTCGTCACCCTGATCACTTTGGTATATATAACCCTATATCTGACTCTTTTAGTTTTAGGACTTACAAACAACCGTTATGTGAACAAAACTATAATACTCTCTTTAGCAACTTTGTTGCGAGAGTATAAAAACCATATGTTCGTAACTTTAATATCATACAAATTTCATAAACAAGTGGAAGTGCAGTGTAATAGAATTGTAAAAACAACCTAATACTTTTAATTTATTTAAGTTGCTAATCAAATTCTAAGCCATTTGAAGTAGACGTTAAATGTTAAGCATATACATATCTATAAGGACAGGGTGCTATTAATAGCTTGCAAGTGAAGAATACGGATAAAATGGAAGACGTTAAAGAAGGTAGCCAACGAAGCTCATGATGGAAACTAAAATGGAACGAGGAAGACCGTCAAAGAGTTGGCTTTGAAATATTCTCGAAAATGAAAAACGCATTGAACTGCAAAGGAGTTGCATACAACCTACAGTAATTTAAAGTATTTCAACCATTTACACATCATTGCGGGCAGTGTTGGAAAACAACACGATAAAAAAAAAAACAAAAACTAAAAGCATAAAGATTATTTTATATGGCATAAAATACATAAGGATAATCCTACATATACACAAAGTATACGAAAAATGGTAGAAAACGAATACAGTTTGTAATTTGAGGTCAAGCACTGAAAATGCTGCCACAGCCAACTAAACTATAGCAATTTCAATGTGCAGCCGCTGGAGCATTCAGACGACAACTGCAACCACCAACAACTCAGACTATGTGACGCTATTAAATGCTTGGTTTAAAATCATAATTTCAGCAACATTCAACTGTTGGCACTGGCATGAATGTACTATATGTTTGCCGTTTACGTTGCTCCTATTTAATTTCCTTCTTTCTTAAAGCAGCATTCTTAGGATTGAGAAAGTCGCCTCTATTTCTCATAGATTTGTCGACCCCTTTGTACTTCATTTGCTCACACGTATTTTTCTGGGTATGCGTAATAATTTCTATGCAAATACATACTTCTACTCTTAAACTCTTGTACATGTTTGTTGTACGGGAGGCCGCCCTTTAATAGTTTTTAAGTGAGTTTCATGAAAATTATTTTTACAAAGTTGGACTACGCAACTTTAAGTTCTAGTAGGTAGGCAATTTTCTTTCTCCCCATAGCTAGGGGAAACAACGATAGACAATCTCAATTTATTAATAAGTGAGGAAGAGCTATGTTTAGGTATAACCGAACGCTTCATACTCTTGCAACTTGCAAGGATTATAGCCAGGGGTGTACCTTCAGGTAAATAAGACTTGTTATTTATATGGGGTCTAGGGAGAGTTTTCACCCGATTTTATTAATTCTAAGCTCAAATTTGCAACATTAAAATAAATCACGCTCTCTCAACTTTATTAAGATAACTCACGTATCGGCTGATATATGTATGCGGTACAAAGTCACCCGGGTGTTCGAAATCTGAAGTATTGACCCGATGCAACTCATTTTTGATACTCAAAGTTAATCCTGTAGGGAAAAGATTCACTTGGAATTTCAATTTTACATCACATACATTAACAGATATTTTTAGTCAAAAGTCTACCATAGATACTAGGCCCACATTTTGATACATAAAAGCTTCATCAGTTTAACAGTTGAATTTTGACCATTTTTGGACGTTAGTTGATATTCTCTAAAGGCATTGTTCGCGGTAAGTTTTATCCCTTTATATTAATTGCTTCTTAATTTCTTATTCAAAGGATAGAATCAGATAGAATTTAAAATTGTTTTATAAGGGAAGTAGGCATATCTGTATCCGTATCCGATTTCGCCCATTTTCACACTGTGAGATAGGAAATTGAAAAAAATGCAACTTACAAAGTTTAGGCGAAATCGGTCGTCGGGTTCCGCGATATGAGTTTTTTTTTCTAAAAGTGGCCGGTACCATGCCCATAGTCGAAGTTTGACCCCGGCTCCATTTAAGCTTTATCATACCATCCCAGGGGTAAAACATAATACCTCTGGCGTATTTTCAAGTAGTTATTGATTTATTACGCTTTTAGTAGTTTTTAACCGTTATTTTGGGTGTGAGCGGGATTTCCATTCGATTTCATCCATTTTTAGACTATCGGTAGGAGTTCGGATTGTATTTACGGTAGGTGAGTTCCGTTGTTGTAGCGTAAGTGGTTTAGAAAAGTTAAACCGTTATACTCTTGTTATGAAATAATCTTTATTATGATATTGATCAGTAAAAGTTTCGTAGGTAATAATCCATGTCAAATTTTATGTAGATATCATAATGAATATATATATATATCTTATAACATCAATAGTACTGTCCATCGTGATTAGTCGATGAGTCAATTAACACCTTAAGGTAAACTAATCAAGTGGCTTACATGCCGATATTTCATCCTTCCGATAGCCCACACGTGGCCCCTAATTACAATGGCAGGAATTTTTGACAGCAAATATCCGACGCTACAAAAAAAATTGCAAGTACGTGCCATTTGACAAATTCACCCGCCATGGCAACAGCAGCCTGAAGTTATCAGTTCGAACATTTTTCGTGTTAATGAACATTTCTTAGAAGCATAAATCTTCATTTAGAACCTGATACCTGATTACTTCTTGCCATTGGTCTACGATGTTCGACTAATGACAAAACATTTCTTTGAAATTGTTGCCAACACATGTTGCTAGGCAAGCCAAATATTATTCCATGACAGCTATAAATAAATGAAGCAGTTATTAATTATCATTCATGTTATGGGTAGGAGAGAGGGAAATGAAGAGTGTGGCCAATTTAATGTGATTGGCAATTGTCGGTTGACACTGAAACACGGTTGAGGCGCACACACATATTTACATCCGCAGTAGTGGCGGACAATTTGCCTGAGGTCAATTACATCGCTAATCGTGTTTCAATTAAATGTTAAACATAACAGTAAATGCTTCCAAGCTCAATAGCCAGTGGATGAAAACATTAATAAAATACGGGTCCGCATTGCCACGCGTAACTGTATTCCCTCATATATCAAAGTGTAGCCGCAACATTTGTGTATGAAAGTGGACAAGTGGACCAACCGAGTAGGAGTAGGAGGCTCTGCCCTTAAGTGAAGCGAAAGAATTATTTCAATACCTTTTGATTTAATTGTAGTACTGTTCCAGAAAAGTGGCGGTAGTAATAAAGCTTTGGACCGCTCTCATTTATGTAATGTACACTGATGAGGTCTCTGCGACTTTAGTTGCGTTGAAGACCATAAAAACTTAATTGAGTGAATTTACAGCAAAACACAAACGCAAATCAAAGTGAATTGCTTGCACAACACCTAAGTATAAAATGCGGCTTCGAAGATTGCTTTTGGGTAAACTCAGTAGTAAATGTTATATATGTAGATAAAGTGGGCAGAGATTACATGTGTTAAGCATGTGCACATACACGTTTTTTTAAGGGGCAGGTGTTTATGTGGAGATCACCACTATTAAAATTACTGTAATTAATTATTTCTAAGTTTTCTATTCCATGCTATTTCTCCGAAATCTTAACGAGTGCAAGAATATAAAATCATAAGCCTAAAATTAAGAGACAGTTCATCAACGCCCACGAAATATTAGCACGCGTCTTTAAATTCGCTATCACCCATGTATACCTTAGTACCGCATCACCTCCAAATATGCCTCTACCTAAGCGGAAAAGCAACAATTGCTAGCACGATGTATAAGCACGAGAAATACCAACTTCTCTTGCAATAATCTCTTGAATATTACACTACATAAATAATAAATTTTCCATATAGTGACATGATTTTTATCATATAGTTTGTAGTTGTAGCAATATATGTACTTCAAATTATTTAAAATATCTGGTTATTTATTTAAATATAGCGCAGACATTGTAAGCATATTTCATAGCTTCATTCCTTATTAAAATATAAACATATTAATTTCTTGATTTATAAATTTCTTTAACATGTGTAGAGTTATGTATGAGGCCTATTTAAGGTCAATAATATACAAAGAAGTGTTCAACGAAGCGATACTGTCATCACAAAAATCATTCAACACACGCGTTTAATAGCATTTAGCGTTTGTAGCATGCAAGTCATCCTTCCCAATAAAAAAGTGACAGCTACTCTTAAGCGCCCATAATATTCGTATCGAGTTAATTAATTAAATAGTTATGTATATGTGCGGTTGTGTGTAAAGATAAATTCTGTTTCATGGTCACTAAGGATTTATGCAAATTATATGGTAAGTAATATCATTAAGGGCAACAATTGAATTTTATTATAACGGGTGATTTTTTTGAGGTTAGGATTTTCATGCATTAGTATTTGACAGATCACGTGGGATTTCAGACATGGTGTCAAAGAGAAAGATGCTCAGTATGCTTTGACATTTCATCATGAATAGACTTACTAACGAGCAACGCTTGCAAATCATTGAATTTTATTACCAAAATCAGTGTTCGGTTCGAAATGTTCGAAATCGACAAATTTTGTTCAGCGATGAGGCTCATTTCTGGTTGAATGGCTACGTAAATAAGCAAAATTGCCGCATTTGGGGTGAAGAGCAACCAGAAGCCGTTCAAGAACTGCCCATGCATCCCGAAAAATGCACTGTTTGGTGTGGTTTGTACGCTGGTGGAATCATTGGACCGTATTTTTTCAAAGATGCTGTTGGACGCAACGTTACGGTGAATGGCGATCGCTATCGTTCGATGCTAACAAACTTTTTGTTGCCAAAAATGGAAGAACTGAACTTGGTTGACATGTGGTTTCAACAAGATGGCGCTACATGCCACACAGCTCGCGATTCTATGGCCATTTTGAGGGAAAAACTTCGGACAACAATTCATCTCAAGAAATGGACCCGTAAGTTGGCCACCAAGATCATGCGATTTAACGCCTTTAGACTATTTTTTGTGGGGCTACGTCAAGTCTAAAGTCTACAGAAATAAGCCAGCAACTATTCCAGCTTTGGAAGACAACATTTCCGAAGAAATTCGGGCTATTCCGGCCGAAATGCTCGAAAAAGTTGCCCAAAATTGGACTTTCCGAATGGACCACCTAAGACGCAGCCGCGGTCAACATTTAAATGAAATTATCTTCAAAAAGTAAATGTCATGAACCAATCTAACGTTTCAAATAAAGAACCGATGAGATTTTGTGTTTTATGCGTTTTTTTTTAAAAAAAAGTTATCAAGCTCTTAAAAAATCACCCTTTATTTCAGGAAATTAAATTTGTGGCAAATCACGTGAAAGCACTAGTATACCATAGAATGAAGGCGAAAGCTTAAATACTGTGTTTTGTTTCATGTTAACTTTAAATATTTCGGAAGTATTCAAAAGCATGTTTTCACATCACCATTCTTTATGTTGATAATCAAACTGTTAGCAGCGGTTTTGTTTAAAAAGGCGTAGCTCCTTTAGTAGTAGTTTTAACAAAATCATTACATGTGGAGATGACGGGGTTATAATCTGTACCACCCATTTTTACAAAGTGGGCAGGATGGGAAAAAATTGCCCTGACCAAATAGGATTACTATATCTTAGGGGCTATGTACATATAATAAACTTATAAAAGGTGGAACCGGCCAATTAAAAAAAATTTCAACCGCAGATGGCCCTGTCTAATGCAATTCATTTTAGTAAATAATAGTACTTTGTCTTAATGTGGAAGTTTAATTATGGAAGGTTATACTGGGTTTGTCCGGAAAGTAATAGGATACTTTCAGATATGTTCAAATTTTCTTGGCACACTTCCACTAGACGACTTTCTGGTCATCAGTGAGCACTTTTGAGACCATCTTCGCGCACATCTTTCGCTATTCAAGTGCTCCGACACAATGTCATGAACCACAGATTTTGATAAATTTAACATACTCGTATGGGCAATTAATCGAATACTTAGTCAACGGTCTGAGTTCAAAACTTTGCGGACATGAGTCACATTGTCGGTGGTTGTCGAAATCGCAGATCTCCCAGCACTGTCTTCATCAGCGACCTCTTCCACCGAAACACACCACTTCTTGCTAAAGCAAATTCTGGTTAAGCCTGATTGATCATATCAAACGACTCTGTCGCAGATTAACTGAGTTTCACATAAAACCTCTGCTCTAACGAACGCTGCATTTTCGGCTTGCACCACTCACAGAAACACGTCGTGCGAAAATGTTTGTCCTGACTATCTAGGTGCTTGGAGGCAACTGACCAGCTGCTCGTTCGTTAACTAGGAACGCTCTATTCAGAACACAGTCGTTGCACGCACGCTCCGAAGAAGAGTCGCGGCGGCACAAAATCATACCCTATTACTTTCCGGACAAACACTGTACTCAATATCGTCATAAAAAATGCAAACCAACGCATAATCAAAAAATTTGAAATTGAGTAATTTGATTTTGAGTCAAATAGATTTATAACCAGTTGCATATCTGTGTTTCTTCTGGTGCCGTATATTTCATCAATTCGAAAATATGAATAGTTGATTTTTTAGTCCAAAAAAAGTAATTATATACAGTTTCTACAGCATAAAAACAATTGAATTTACCGTTTATTAATCAAAACTGAAGAAAGAAATTGAGTGCTGCAAATAGTTGTCTCAGAAAGAAAATGAAAACGAATAGTAATGTCTTTAGAAGAGTACTTAAGAAAAAGTTGCATATTGGAAGGAGCAACAAAAGTTGCGAGTGGCTTTCACTGCTCTTTCTGCACTTATGATTTTGAAGAAGAATGAAAAAACTCGAACCAAGAAAATGTACTAGAAACAACAAAGTGGCAAGCAAAGTACCAAACTGCCGTTAGAAAAAGATCACCGCTCTTGTAGCTGTTGTTATTTTGGGGGTTTGGCTGCCACAGAATTGTGCGCCAATATCATGTTCGTACTATTTTTGCTGGTGATGATTATTGCGCAACATTTTTTGAACAGTTACGGCATTTTGCTTTGGTGTTATTATCACAGCTGGCCGCTGGTTTTCTTTATTTTGGTGATTGGGTGATATTCAGTTTTTTGTGGGTGACAATTTTAAACAACAAGCGAATGCGTATAGTGTATGGGTATGTGCGTAATGAATCAACGTATTGTTAGAAGTAGTGCCTGCCCTATTTAAAGCCATTATTTTTGATAATGTTGGATGATTGATTTAAGTCTTGTCCTGAGTCAAATTTGTGGACGAAGTTAGAGCTTGAGGTTGTAATTGATACTCAGCTGTTTGACTTTTCCTTAACCTGTTTAATAAGAGTTCTACTTTCTTCTTGCTGTATGTAAACCAAGGTATTTTTTCCATGTTAACTAACATTAATCCGAACTGAAGATTCTTTCTATCAAACAAAGTGGGTAGAAAGAGCAAGCAAAATATTTTCCATTTTCTTTGGCCGGTTACGTTTTCATACGAGGGCTGCTATATGTATTACTGGCCTCATAATGAAAATAGGCATATTTATCAACGAAAATGTTTTTTTTTTTGTAGGATTTGGCTCGTCTTGGAAGACCCACACGGTCGATTGCGGATTTGTTTCGGGCTCATATGCATAGATCCATGATTCGTCACCTGTGATGATCTTATAAACGTCTTTTGAAGCACCGCGATCGAATTTTTCAGCATTTCTTTACACCAATCCACACGGGCCTTTTTTTGAGCGATTGTCAAATTGTGCGGGATCCAACGAGAACAAACCTTTTTTACGGCCAGGTGTTCATGCAATATCGAATGTATGCTGGTGGGAGAAATGCATAGGCATGCTTCTATCTGAAAGTATATTACATGACGATCTTGCATTATCAGTTCACGTACGGCATCGATGTTTTCTGGCACAACGGCTGTTTTTGGACGACCTTCACGGAATTCGTCTTTGAGCGAGCGTCGGCCACGATTGAATTCGTTGTACCAGTTTTTCACAGTGCTATAGGATGGTGCTTCATAGCCATACAAAGATTTTAGTTTATCGATGCACTCTTGTCGTGATAATCCACGTCGAAAGTTTTGAAAAATGATCGCACGAAAATGTTCACGAGTTAATTCCATTTTTTGACCGAGATGAATTTTTTAATACACTGTAAATAAAACAATTCGCGATTAAATGACAAAACGTTCTGAGTGATGTTATGCTAAAAAATGTCAAACATTCCAACACTTGGTGTTGCCTAGTCCAGAAATATATATAGCAACCTACGTAACTGCTTTTACATCAAGCTGATATAAGAAATAATATTTTAAAAGATATTATAGCTTGGATGCATTTTTTCTGTTTTAATTATCGATGATGGCGCATCAGTTGTTTCTGGTGATATACTAAGGAATAGTCAGTGCCATCATATCAAGTACCAAAAACTATGATTTTTTCACAGGATATTATTATTATTATTTTTTCAGTAATATCGAACAATATTGGTTCCTCGCTTAAAAATATTCTTTGTAATTGAAGGTGTTATTATTGTTATTGGCGAAGTATCCTATGTACAGGTATAAACATACTTATAATATTTATACGAACTGAATATATGGATCTACCCACTAATAATAACCATGCAATTACGTATTTTCTTTTTAGGGATTTAAAAATGACATTGGAAAATGCTTACCTCTGACATCCGTTTGCCACTCTCCAGCTCTAGATAATCTTCTTCGCCACTTTCATCCTCCACACCACTACTAAATGCACCAGCGAAGGATTGCTTAATAGCAGTGCGTAGGCAACGTCGACGGCGCTCCACTTCATACACCAAACCGATGGCATCCTCCTCATCGCTTACCTCCATTGAAATGCGGCGCTGCACATGGTTGGCAATTAGACACTTACGAGCCGTTTTCGCCTTCGCTCCTTTATACAGGAATTTTGAGATATAAAGAAATTTTTTGAATTAACAACGTGCGGTTAAATGAAATTGAAAAAAAGTTTAAATTTGATATTTTGGAATAAAATGCCTAAAGGTATGCTATAAACATATCCTAAAAGTATACCTTTTTAAAGAATTTTTCAGAAGTCTACTCTTTACTTAATTTGATGTTTTTTGCATCAAACACTGCGCTACCTACCTTAAATAGGAGAAAATATGTCAAAACTAAAAATTCTAAATATTCATATCCAAACTTTAAATAGATTTTAGAGCTTTAATATTTAATTAGCCGGTTATAAGTATGCTACATTTCAGGTTAGAATAATCGAAAATAATATAAGTGCTCACAGTATGTGAGCTTACTTCCAGTCTCTTATATACTGTTAGCTTTAGTGCGACTTACTTGTAACCATATTTCGGTGAATCATTTTCATTGACCACATCATCATATTCTCCCGTTCTCCACGGCCTGCGGCCATCATGTACATATGTCCACTTGATGATAGGTTATGACATTCGGAAGCGTAAGAATAGTGGAACTACATTGTGTCTGTCTGTAAGTTTATTTGTAGGTTAAGAAATGGTTTGCTTTAACGTACGCAAGAGCACTATTTTTTCAATGTGTGTGTGTTTTGTGTGTGTTTGTTTGTCTCTTTCGGCCCAAAATAGAAGCCGTGTCCAATTTGTTAGCCTGCATTAAGCCGTAAAATTACAAAACGATGGACTTTCTACCGAATAACACTTCTGACAGCCAATCGCGCTAATCGGATTTATGTAGGCATACACTCAAAAAGCATACAAACTCAGCTGCAAGGTCTATAGTAAACGAATATTGTGCAGACAAACGAATTTTCTGCTACGCATGTACGCCAGGACTTCTGGTAAAGCTACAACTATATAAATACTTAGTTGTTGTTTTTTAAACTATTTTTTCAAAATTTCGCTATTTTATATCACTAAGAAATACTTAATACATCTTTTAATGCATCACACTTATACCATCATTCATTTCAAACTGTTTTCAAAACCACCACTCACTTATATACACAATATATTTTAAAGACTGTTTGTGGTTCAGCAGCATTTAGAATTTGTTTGCTTTTCAACTTTGCTTTGTTTTCGTCATTCGTATACGCACACTTTTCGTTAGTAATTTTTAGGCGCCGACATTTTATCGGCTCACTTAGCATTCATTTTCCCATTGAAGCATGTCAATTACCTTAATAGCACTGAAAATAAACGGAAAGAAAACACCTTGTTAACACGTGCAAGTGCACATATTTACATAAAAGCTAAAGCTTATACAACGAGCACTTACAAACATGTATAATATATATATGTACATTAGGGTGAGTACAAAAATTGAAATTTTTTTTGCTTCGTTCTGTGCAAGAGTAAAATTTCCTACTAAACCCTAAGCTTCCGACTGCTTTCTTTTTCCTTGAGTCATAATATTCATGAGAAAAAAAATAAACTTGCTTTAAAATAATCAGACTTCAACTGATAATATATTTTAAACGGTTAGGTTTACGACCTTTTTCGAGGAGCGTTCAATATCCTACAAAATCTATGAAACGAGCAATTTTTTCAATTATTTTAAAGAAAGTTTTGAATTTTGGTAATAAGAAAAAATAAGACAATGTAAGGCGGCGGACCATCCCGTTACAATTAAGAGCTCATATTTGGTAATATTTAGAGGTGTCAAAGAACGTATATTTCATAGTACCAACCAAAACATTTTTTTTACCCACCCTAATATAGCATATATATGTACCTTTGTACGTATTAGTATATAGTAGATATTTACAATATATACCAGAAATTAAATGTGGCTCATTGAATTTTTGCGCAAATTAATTACGCCCAATGTCATCTAGGTATAATCAACTATTCAGCATTTTAGAAGTCAAGTAAAAAATTTGAAGTTCACTGCACTGAGGTGAATGTAACACCTTGAGCAAGCCTGACGGAACGAAACCATGATAACCTAAGCGGTAAGATTTTAAAATACTACTTAAATAATTAACAAGTGGTTAAGCAAAAACCCAAAAAGTACTGATCATTTGTACTAAAATGTTATGAAAAAAGGTTTAAATTGACTATAAACTTATTTTTCAAGCTTAAGTTTCTTAAATAAATTCTAATTTATCCTTCTCAAAAAATCTAATTTATTTACAAAACATGATATTTCAAATTTGCTTGTTTGATAAATTTTGCTCTTTTTAAAACTATAGAAGCATAGCAGGACGACGATCTTTCTGTATTACTAGTTTTTAAAAGACCACTCTCTAACAGAAATATTTTAAGCGACAGTGATTTCATGACATTTCATTGATTGGTGAAGTTATTGCGTTTTAAGCGTCAGTACGTTTGTGTTATCAGTGCGAAAATGAGCTTCAAACAAAGAGCCAACATTAAATTTTGTTTTAAAATTGGTAAAACTTTAACCGAAACATTTCAATTGATGAAACAAGTTTATGGTGATGATTGCCTATCCCGTAGCAGAGTGCACGACTGGTTTCAACGTTTTCAAAGTGATCGTGAGGACATAAATGACGATGAACATGTGTGCCAATCAAAATCCATGATCACCGGAAATTCCATCGAAACTGTGCGTGAATTCATCAAAAATCAGCCGAAATCATCATTGAAATTCATGGAAATGGAATTGAACATCTCCAAAACATCGATTTATCGCATTTTGACGGAACATTTGGGCTTACGAAAGGTGTGTGCACGGTTTGTTCCGCACAAATTGACTGACTACCAAAACTTGCTCCGAATCCAACATTCGAAGGACGATTATTGCCATTTGTTCTGCTTTTTTAAGTCCTGTTTACTGTGGAATTCACCTTGTATATATGGGAATAACACAACTTTAAATTCCATTTGATCCTTTCACTTCTTTATGCAAATCAAAAACCAATAAATATACCAGGCCTTATTTAAAATGTATGATTTTAGCCACCAATATTTCAGTTAAAAATTTTAAATGATATGCTTAATTATGCCATCAATAATTGAGTAAGTATTGTAATTAGGAACATCTTAAAAAACTTGTAATTAATTTTTTGCATCTGTGCGACCACTTTTGTAAAACACCTGCATCGTATTTGTATGCAGGCAAGTATTTATTTGTGTGCCTGCCCGCTCATTTAACGGGTACAACGTTGTGTCACGTAACCCAAACGTATCTTTGCCGTAGATTATTGCATATTGTTGTGCCAAACATATACAACAACAATAATCAAAAAACGTACAGAGTGTTGGCGCTCTCATTATAAGCGCATTAAGTATACGCCAAAGTGGCTCACCTTGTCAATACGGGTTTTACAATTACACGCACTCATACATATCTATCTTTTATATAATCGAGGTTGCATTAGAAAATATTCATTTTAAGCTGCGTTTGTCGCCACTTGTCGACATATTTTAATTAAATTACATCAAACTTGTCTTAAAGGACATCTGTGCATTAACTTTGTATGTATTATTCTGATATTTTAATTGGTTGCAATCAACAATTGTATGCTTCTGAGGTGGCGAATTCTTTTGCTATCTGGCATTTTCCTGACTCGTTCCGCGCTACATTTTAATTAAAAACAACATCTAACGTTCTTATCTCTAAATGCTATTCACACCGAATGACAGTTGCACTTTATGTGGCTTTGGCTATTCTTAATTGTTTGCTTTATTAAAAATAAGAAAGTAGAAATAAATGCAGAAAAAATATGAATTTCTCTACCGTTTATATTAAATTTTCGAGAAAACTCAGATGACTGAGATATTTTGTAGAATCATTGAGAAATTTTTTCTGTCATCCTAGAGTTTTAGATTGCCTTCGAAACGTTGTCTAAATTTTCCAATTTAAAAATAATGTCGATTGGTTGATGCTTAGGGCGCCAGTTCAAACAATTTATTTTTCGTTGCATTTTTGAAAATATTAAAGAATTTCCTCAGTCGCAAAATATGCTCGCGTTAAACGAAATTTCAGGATATAAATGATTGAGGCACTCTTATGGTCAGATAAGCGAAGAGCGAAAGTAGAATAACGAAAAAATGGAAACTAAAATTGTTTGAAAGTTGCATGTGTGTGGTGTTGATTGTATTGAAGGCCATTCTAGTTTTATTGTTCACCGTTAAAGATAAATTATGTGGGAAGAACTGAATAAAATAAATGAGATTTCATTTCCTTCGAATGGAACTGCATTTATTTGAACGAATGTGATGAACTTTCATAAAACATTTCCTCACCGAATTAATTGGGGTAATTCTAGAACAATTGAAGGGCGTTAATAAGGTTTAAATTTTTTATTAAAAAAATTAAAGGAGGTAGGATTATGTGGTAGTGATGTGATATTTACTAAGAGTGGATACATAGCCTTTGCTTCCGTTGTTTTCACTGGAGCACTACGAGTATTTTCCATGCGAACAACAAGGCCTAACCAGCGCATTCGTTAAATTTTTATCCGCTAACATATATTTTGTAGATTTATTGACAGTTTTCAGTTCCGCTCCTTCGACATTCGTCGCTCTCGCAGACGGCTACAAAGACTTCGCGGGGAACAGTTATATCGAATGTTTAAGAGCTTTCTCATATCGGTTCGTATTTGCTTATGTTTCTGCGTCGTATAATAAGAAGTGAATAATGAGAGAATTACAGAGCATAATATTCAATTGCCTACACATCCAAGAGTAGCACCTGTTGGCAGCAGCTGAGTTATGCTGTGAAGGAGTTAGTTTGGGAAGAATCGCAGGTTTTAGTGGTCTTCCTATTGGATTAAAAATTTTACGCAACAACCCCAGTTAAAACGAAATTTTCATTGATCACCTCCTCATGGTTAGACGCTACAACTTTGTTCCGAGATAGAAATAAGGTTAAATAAATATATATAATCAGGATGACAGGATCGGGTGACTGTCTATCTATCCGTCCGTCCATCGGTACAAGCTGTAACTTGAGTAAAAAATGAGATGTCTTGACGAAAACAGGTACGCGTCTTCCTCAGCAAAAACAAAAAATATCGGGTTCGTATACGGGCGTAATTGCTCCACGAATCATCATTAGACATTTGCATTTAAAGTACCAAAACTAGGTACTAAATTAAGATATAAGACCCTTACTTGGCACAGTCGATTGCAATGACCACGGATACCTCAAGGAAAAGAATTTTGAAAAGGTGGGCGTGGCTCCGCTCTCTAATAAGTTTAATGTACACATATTCTAAGCCACTAAAGCTACAACAACCAAATTTGCATAACGTAAATGTTAAAAAAAAATTTCTAGCGAAAGTGTTAAAATGGATGAAGTCGGATGAGGCCCACTCTCCCAAACGGGGTAGTGATAAAATCTACTCTAGGCGCGATAAATCATCACCAGATAAAATTAATTTTACACTCAAGATGGTATGACAGGTCTTTGTAGGAGCCGGTGGCGTGGCACTGCTCACTTTAAGCTGAAATCCCATATCTCGGGACCCGCCCGCCCGATTCTACTTCTCATAGGTGTTCTCTTGTAGGACATACCACATTCAAATAAATTTTGTTTATGAATAGAGCACCACCATTCTCTACTAAACAATAATTCAATAATATTTTTGCATTTAACCTTTGCTTTCTAGTTATTTAACAGAGTTTTTCTTTAAATGGCGCATTTTCGACAGAAAACTGTCTTAAGCTTTTTAGTTTGATACCCATATTGATTTCTTTAATTTTTAAATTTTATTGCAAAATAATCTTTTAAGCATGCCGAAATCTTGTTCGATAGAGATATGTTCATATATACTTAAGAATTAAAGATGTAAATTCAGCCAACCAAACGTGTTTGTCTGACTTATTTTCTGACTGTAACTTCATACCATAATACACTAATCTTCTGCGTTGTTACCTCGACGCCCATATAACCGTTGTAAGTCACACTCAACAATTTTCAAGAGACACTCAAATTAATACGCGCATAAATAAATCTAGTTATGGACAAACATACGCAAACATATACTTGTAGAATTATAATTTCTTGTATGTGTACTGACATACCAAACATTTATTTGCCTCACTGCATTATGTTGTCTTATTGTAGTGATTTTACTCTTAGGCAACAACAAAAATATGTAAATATGAACAACAAAAGCCATAACAATTGTGGAAAGTGACTCAAAATCAGTGTACACAAGCAACCAGAAATCAGCGGACAAAAGCCAAGAGGCAGCCAGCAACTGATAGTTAATGATTGTTGCAATCTCTGCAGAAACCGCAAATATCCGCAGACGCAGGGCACATAACTGTATATACTCAATTAGTATGTTTGTGTATATTTCGTTCACAATTACAGGTCGTTGGCTTCTACTTCTGATACAAATGTCTTCAAGAATCAATGTATGTGAGACTGTGTGAGTTTGTACATGTGTATATATTTGTCTGTTTAACATTTGCTATTATCTGTTATTGAGATTTTTATACCCCGAACAGGATAACACATAAAATATATATATAAAATTGATCAGCATCAAAACCTGAACTGATTTCTCCATGTCCGTCTCTCAGTGTTTGAGACACGCTATAAAATTTTCCATATATTTTTCGTTCTCTAGAATCTGTTCATTTGACGGCACCGTCAATATTGAAATATTAAAGCATATAGCGGCCTATAAACTGAACTATCAAAATTGCATTCTTGTCTCACGAAACTCGGATATTGCCCTTTACAGCACTGCAATACCTGTACGTTTTTTTGAGCAGACCACTATAGAATATTGTTGTCATACAAACTACTTAAACAATGAAAATCAAATTATTGTATAGAAACTTCTTAGTTTGTGAAGGATATTCTAGCTTCAAAGCAGCTGAAGTTAACTTTTTCTTATTTTTGACATTCTCCTGTTCTTATATGAGTATGCGAGTATTAAGTTGATAATTTTATTTTATTTTTTATTTAATCACAGGGAAAAAATGTTACCACATATTTATGTCGTAGCCTAATTTCTCTAGTGCGAGATCTATACGTTCATTCAGTTCAGTATATAATTATAAATGTAAGTTTGTGATGGTGTAGATTAAGTGTATACAAAATAAAAGTACACAAAGAATAGAGTAGTTATTATCTTCAATATACACTGATTAATCTTTTTGATTTTTTAATGCAGTGCGAACATATTCGAAAATTATTGTATCATTATGGTTTAATTAATAAAAATAAGCGTTCCGGCATGTATAAGCATACACTTTCAAAATTTTCTGCAACACTGTAAATTTCTTACCAAAAAGAATAAGTTAGGCGCCTATATTGAGATTAAAGACATGTACACATATATGGTATTGTATACATATACGTATATTGCTTCCTCAACAGCATTTTGTACAACAAGTAACTATTTACGCTCACAATATATGTATGTGTCTACTCGAACATAATTGCATACTCATATTTTTATTTTCGAATTTCTTAAAATAATCTCAAAAGAATTGTGAATATTATAGCCGTTAAATCAATACTGCTACGCTGGTTTCGTGTGACAGAATGTTGCTCATACGCCATGTGGGTAAGCTACTATCCTTTCATGTGTAGAAAGGTATGTATTTTTTATTTCCCGTTGGTTTAAAAAACGTTATAATTTATGCAATGATATGTAATTTACAGCAATTACTTAGCATATTTTGCTGAAAAGGATCATATTATGAATAATATTTCATTTAATTATCCACTTAATAAATTTTTTTGATAACGGAAAACAGCTGAGAAAAATGTGACAAAGATACCGATACCGAAAGAATGGCTTATAATCTGAAACACCTAGAAATAACCTAATTCTATATCTTATACGTTTTGAAGTTAAGTGAAATAACTTTACTTCCAATCAACCATCAAACAGTTGTCAAAGAAATATAACTGTAAAAGGGCGAAAAATAAAAGATTGAAAAAAGGCAAACAAATTGTCGACACTCCCTGATATAAATTGAAAAATTTCTGAAATTCACAAAGGCATTCTTGAGTATTTTCAATCATCGCCTTGAGCACGTGCACTTTGCTCTTATCACATGATGGCCAAAACTCTATTCAAACATTTTATAAATAACACTAACAAAAACAGTGATTTGGCAATATTTAACAGACGGAGTGTAACCTGGTTGCTGTTGTCCCAACAAGACTGAGGAATTCGCCACTCGACGCACTTAACGCTTTTACAATGAAGCGAGAACGAGTTCTTTAAATGAACTGCGCATAAAAAGTATAACATAAAGGACTATAGCAATTGCAAAATATTTATATAGCGGTGATAAAGTTGCCTGGATTTATATATTTTATGTACCTTTGCTGCTTCCATTAAAACATTTTTTCATTTTCAATGTTACTCATACGCCATGTCCATGTCGGGTGCTGTTCGTGGAGAGTAGCTTTGACTTGTGATCCGACTTGTGGTTTGGCCGCGACGTAAACAATAGCATAACGATTAATGAAAGAAGATATTTTTAAAAGTTGATGGTATATTGGTGAAATCTATAACAAAGTATATTAGATGAGTGTAATTTTTATTGGTCTAATTTGGCGCGGTTAGGGTTGTGCGGTTAATTTGTGAAAATTATACACGAAGCACCCTACGAGGTTTGCACAAATAGTAAAATCTTGAATTTTTGCGGACTAATCGTTTTCAATTTTCGATTGTGTTGTTGCGTTATATTGTTAGTCATATCATTTACTTGTGTCATTTTGACTATTTAGTTAATTTTTGACAGTTGCTTTGCATGGACACGTTTTGATTCATTGTCGATTTTTGCTTATGCTAAAATGAGGATTGAAGAATATGTATACAATTTTATGTGTAAACCAAAAATAAGTGTGATAAGTTAGGTTGAATGTGAAAGTTTTGCTAGTAATTTGCGTGAATCCGCCAGATATGCCTTAATTTGTGGAAGAACAACCGTTGGCTTTTGCACCAATGAAAAAATGACGCTACGATTGAGGAGATAAAAACTACATCGTAGGATGAGCTAAAAAATTACTTCTAAGTGCTTTGAAAAAAACGCTGGAAGAAGTCAAAAATATCAGATGGTAATTAATTTGAAGGGGACAAAATAGATATTTACAAACGTTCCAAAGTAAACAGGGCAAATGAATTTTTCCGAAAAGGAAGAAGTCGCACGATGCCATATCAGGTGAACACGGGGAGTGGTTAATGGTTAAAATGTGGTTTTTGTCAAATATTCGGTCACGATCGGTCGATGAGATGGATATTGAGCACTTTCTGGGCGTCAGTCAATTTTTGTGGAACAAACCGTGCACACATCTTTCGTAAGCCAAAATGTTTGATCAAAATGCGACAAGTCGATATTTTGGAGATGTTAAATTCCATTTCCATGAATTTCAATGATGATTTCGGCTGATGAGTGAAACAGTTTTGTTGGAATTTCCGGTGATCACGGATTTTGATTGGCCCACATGTTGATCGTCATTCTACTACTTACGACCACAATATTTAATATTGGCTCTTTGTTCGAAGCTCGCACCGATAGCATAAACATACTGACACTTAAACGCAATAACTTCACTTCCAATCCATCAAATGTCATGAAAATCCCACTGGACAATCGATAAAGATAGCAGATTCTAACACACCCGTCGACATATAGACGGCGTCACTAGGGGGCGTTAGATTCAAAAAGTCCTGTTTACTTTGGAACACGCCTTGTATGAATAAATAAACGCTTTCTTAAGAGATTCCCAATACTTTTAGAAAAAATCTTGTATTAAGTAAAAAAGGATTTTCTATGAACCCAGAATGGTCACGAACGTTCTGTAAATATTCCTTCATAACTAGTATGACTTTTTTAACCACCAAATATTTTAAGATTTGAGAAATCAAGAATTTCAATTTTTTTAAGATAAGTAACTTAGGTATCCGACGTGAAGGTCTAACATCTATTTTGGGCTTATCCACTCAAAATTTTTTTAACTTCGGCTGCACCGGATCTGTAGTACCCTTCACCGTTCCAGTTTTTACAGAATAAAAGGATAAAAAACGACTTTCTTCTTGATTTTTATTGGCCAGTTGAAAAGACGGCAAAATTGGCCCGATCTGAAAAATATTGGAGATTGTAAGGATAACTGGGATATTAATCTATTCTAAATTACGTGACAATACCTTTTCAAATATTGACAGTTCTGACAGGTGAGCAGCTCTTAGTGTGAGGAGGACGATATCTCAAAAACTGAGGGGCATAGCTAAATTGACTCAGCTGATTATGCTGATGACTTAAATGTTTACTTTATCACTGTTCTTTTTTTTTGCGTTTTACAAACATCGCGACAAACTTTATATACAGAAATTAATAAGCCTTAGTTATCGTAAGAGAATGTTCTTCCATTAATGTGTAGGTAACTAAAAGCTTAACGTTTATCTGGCTTTGGTCATTGTGGTGGCCAGAAATTAATTCGGAATCAAAGTTCAATTATCTCGTAATATCTATACTTGTTTATCTTATTATTATACGAGTATATACTAATTGCTTATAAACATAATTAGTACATCCTTTCTTTTATTAAAATACATTTAGTAATGAGTTTAAAATTAATCAAAGTGTGTAACAGTAAACAAAAATGTTGGCTTAACAACATATGCAGCGTAAGTTATTTTAGATCCGGTATTTTTTGTTTTATTTGTGTGTGTATGTACGTTGACACATAGAAGAAAATGTGAAAAAATTGCCATTTTTTTCTTGATTTTCACATTGACTCACTTCGTTGAAGCCAACACAGGATTAACTTTGCGCAGCATACAGAGCAATCTCTATTATTCTACTAACACTACCTAACACTCACCCACCTACAGTTACAGACTTTCATACACTTGAACATATATGCAACATGTTTCGGCTGATGCTCGCATTTGTCAATATCCAGCAATCTCTGTTGACAGCAAACTGTTCACACGAACTCGTCTACGTGATCGTGTGTGAATATGTTTGCTCAATATACATATCGCTATGAAGGTGCTGCCATTAAAGTGGAATGTGAAAAGTTTCTCAATTTGTTGCTGACACAAAAAAAAAGTTTGGCATTTTTGGCGTCAACATTTTGGGTTTAGTTTCCGCATTAGTGAATCTGTCGACATATTATTTGTTGTAATGCTTCAACAGTTTTTGCTTAGTTTCATTATTCATGGATATATGTTTCTTGGTCTATTTTCTTCAAATATGTGCCTAACATACAAATTTATTTATTCTGCATATTTTTGTTGAGAAGATAGGGTTATAAGGTTAATTTTCAAGTTATTCTATATATTACTGAAATATTATGACGTCAATTTTGTTAATTTGTTTGAGATTGAGAAGTAATTGTAGAGCTAAATTATGGATTATGTGCATAGTTCATCTACAGCTGCAACATTTCACAATACTCCCATATTTATTTAAAAATAATACTGCGGGCAAAAATAGTAAAACTTTTTAATTTAAATTTCTTGCGTAAACTCAATCCTCTAAATATTGTTTAGGTTTGTATGAGTGTCACATCACAATAATAATTATTGATTAGTATACGCTTGTCTTTCTGAAGTACATAAAGTGCATTCGGCAATTTTTACGATGAGTAAAATTATTTAACAAAGAAGCTCCTTTACATTTTGTATGGGGAATCAAATTTCTGGAGCGTAAACATTTAAAATATTGGAAAAAAATTTGGGTTATAATGACAGTTTTCTTCGATTAGTGGGGTAAAATGCACTCCGAATTCCTTCCGTCCGGCCAACATGTCAATAAGAAATATTATTTTAGTTCAATGTGTCATTTGCGCGAATGTATTTGTAAGAAGAGAGCGGAATTATGGGCAGACAACTCTTCGGGGAAGCTGTTTGAAGTCAACTGAAGGCATTAAATGTGAATCGCATTGAGGATAATTCCGGAAACTGACTTGAATTAAAAACCGGTGTGTTGGTTGTTACTGTGAAAGCGACTTTATAGATTTTGAAAAAATTGACAAACAGCTGATATTATAATACAGCTGGGCGCATAATTTATAATATTAATGTGCCTAATATTCTCTTACCAGGCGTCAGTCGTCTCAAGTTTTTCTCCATTTAAAAATTGTTCAGCTGTGTTAAACCGCATAGTCTTGGAGCCTATCCCACAGGCTCACGACGCGAGATAATATGCTCTCCAAAAGTTTCCTACAATAATTTGATTGTTTCGGTACAAAGAAAAATTAAACTAACATAAAATTAAACAAAAAGGAGAAACTAAATAAAATAAAATGCTCTACATTTTAATTTTAATGTCAACTCACCTACACTCGTCGTTCACTAACGGGGAGTAGTAGCAAACGTGAATGTCAGAGTGCTAAAAATCCATTGAAATAAGTAACAAAATGAACTCTGGTGCATAAAAAGCAAAGCTTAAGATCAACAAAACCAACAATATAAGTACAAATTAGGAGGGTCGAAACCACAACAGTGTGATGGTGTTCAGGTCAAGAGAGTGCTCAAGGACAAAGTGCCGACTGATGTTCAACATTTTTATGTCTCCTAAGCGAACACTTATTTATGTTTAAGGGTGTCTACAAGTGACCACAAAATTGTATGTGCCTGTAATTGTATCTTTTCACCGCACATAGTTTTCCAGTTGTAATAGATTCATTTACGATTGCACTGAAATAAAAGGTTGTAACGAGTTTAAATGGCGGTTAAGTAACTGTTGGTTAGCATTTAGTGTGGAGTAAGTGGTAATTTTTTTGGGTGTGGTGCTTTAATTCGCGCTAAAGTAAAACCTAATCATATCAGATTACATACGTTGCTCGAACATCCTGATAGCTTTGACAGAAAATTAAATTTATATTAAATTATATAAATTATCAAGTTTTTTAGTAGAAGAATGTTATATGTTAGGGTCTTTTTCATACTTAGTAGATGTTCAGAGCGCTCAGAACATCACCTGATAATTAAGTGGCATCACCTACTACTTTTTGTACATTTACGTACTCTGCAATCCTGTCAAACATTAGATGTAACAATTGCTTAAATAAATTCCATTCGCTTTTATAACGTGAACAAAACAACACGATTTCGGCTTTTTGTTCTATTTCGCTTTTCATCGCTATTCGTTCGAGCGCAAAAATTCTTGCGCGACGACATACATTTGTTGGTCGTCGTCGTAACATACTCCCCCCGATGGCGAGTCATACCGCCAGCTAAATGATCATCGATGGGAAGAGCGCACAATTTAGAGATGGCTCGTTTGCAAATACCATTGGCCGTCTTAACTTCAGCTACACGAACTTTAGAATCGTTCCCCAGGAAGACTTTAGTGACTCTTCCAAGCAGCCATTTGAGTGGCGGCAATGCTTCATCCTTGATAAGGACAAGAGTTCCAATTGGGATATTGTTCCTTGGGTATCGCCATCGTGAACGTTGTTGCAACAGTGATAAATATTCGGAACTCCACCTCTTCCAAAAGGTCTGTTGCATGAATTGTATTCGCTGCCAGTTGTTCAGTCGACTGGTGTTTATTGTTGAAAGGTTTGGTTCTGGTAAAGACGTTAGTGGTGCTCCTATAAGGAAATGGCCTGGTGTGAGAACATCTAAATCATCGGGATTTTCTGTAATTGGACAAAGTGGTCGAGAGTTAATAACTGCTGAGATCTGACATACGAGTGTTCTGAGTTCATCAAAAGTGGGTACTGCAGAACCAACAATTCGCCAGAAATGGAATTTCGCTATTTTAATTGAGGCCTCCCAAAGACCTCCGAAATGAGGAGACCGAGGTGGAATAAACTTCCAGTCAATTCCTTCAACAAGGCACTGCCGATAAACTGCTTCAACATGTTGCTGCTTGAGAAATTGTTGCTGCAATTCTGCCATTTCATTTCTTGCTCCAACAAAGTTTGTTGCGTTATCAGACCAAATGATCTTTGGTTTTCCACGAGTGCAATAAAAACGACGCAATGCTGCTAGAAAGGATTCAGTTGATAGATCCTTTACGACTTCCATATGAACCGCCTTCGTAGTAAAACATATGAAGAGACTTATGTAACATTTCGTTGATGGTCTGCTTCTTATTTCAGATCGGTAGTAGAACGGTCCGCAATAGTCAACTCCGGTGATTAGAAAGGGCCGACTTTGACGGACGCGGTCTTCTGATAAGTTTCTCATAATCTGTTCGCAAATCTTGGGTCGTAATCTGAAACATCGCACGCACTTGTTTACTATGTGACTCACCACCTTTTTGCCTCCCAGGGGCCAATATTGTTGTCGAATTGCAGCAAGTAAAGCTTGGGGTCCGGCATGTAGATTCTGATGGTGAAAATGTGTTATAATAGATTCTGTTAGGGGATGTCCCTTAGGTAGAATGATTGGATGTCGTGAATGGTAATCCAATAACGCATTTTCTAAACGACCACCTACTCGAATAAGTCCAAATGAGTCTAAAAATGGTGACAAAGACGCTAATTTACTCGATGTACTTATTGGCACAGACCTTTTAAGATCCTTGTATTCAGAAGAAAAATTCACTCTTTGCACCATACGAAGTAAATACCAGGTTCCTTGTTGAATATGTGTAGTATCGAGAATACCAGAATGGTCCTTTTTGATGAACATGTGTACGTAACCATATATGCGCTGCATTACTGTAAAGGAGTTTATATATTTACAATCAAGTGATATATCAGTTACTGAAGTTGACGACAGTAATGCATTTTTCCGCCGTTCAGGTAAGTTTCTAACGCGAATACTACTTTCTGGCCAATTTGTTTCCAAATCAAGCAGAAATGGGGGTCCAAATTTCCAAAGTGAAGAGTTTGATAACTCTATGGGCGATGCACCTCTCGACAAGATGTCTGCAGGGTTTAGATGTGTTGGTACATACCGCCACTCCATGCCATTAGTTAAATGCTGTATACTTGTAATGCGATTGGCGACAAAAATATTAAAACGTGAAGGCTCCTCCTTGATCCATGACAAAACCGTTGTAGAATCCGACCAGCAGAAGAATCGACAGTTAAATATACGTAAATTGTATATAGACTGAATTACTTGAGCCAGAAGCGCAGCTGCACATAACTCTAGTTTAGGAACTGTGACCGTTTTTAATGGGGCAACCCTTGATTTCGAACAGAGCAATGTGGAATATGCATGTCCACCTAAACGAGATACTACGTAGATACAGATGCCGTAAGCTAACAGACTGGCATCACAAAATGCATGTAACTCCAAGCTAGAATTTGGAAAGCCAACATATCGCGGAAAAGTCATATTTCCTATACTACTAAATTCATCGTAAAGTTGAAGCCACGCTGTTTGATAAGTCATTGGTAGACTTTCATCCCAATCGATCTTCTCCACCCACAGTCGCTGAAGGAATATTTTTGCCTTGCACACTACGGGTCCAATTAATCCCAATGGATCATAAAGTTGAGCAATAACCGACAAAACTGAGCGCTTAGTAATTTTTGTATTGTTTTGGCGAGAAGTAAACGAAAATATGAAAATATCAGCATCGGGATTCCATTGAAGTCCAAGCGTCTTAGTTAAAACACTTCCATCATCGAATTTGATTAATTTCTCCTTATCTGTATCCGGCACATTGCTAAGCACTTCTGGTTTATTTGAACACCATTTTCGAATTTTAAAGTTTCCTTTACCTAACAGATCAGAGGTTTGTTTCATTATTTCTTTTACTTCTTCAACGGTGTGAGCACCAGTGATTAAGTCGTCGACATAAAAATCGCGTTGAATTATTTTGGAACCAATGGGGTATAAAACTGCTTCATCGACAGCAAGTTGATGCATGGTGCGAATAGCCAAAAATGGTGCAGACTTTGTCCCATAAGTAACCGTATCGAGTTTAAATATTTTTATGTCATCTTTTGGATCGTCCCTCCAAAGTATGCATTGCAAGTAATTATCAGGTGTGGTGACTCGAATGCACCGATACATTTTGCAAATGTCTCCGGTTAGGGCGACCGGATTTGCTCGAAAACGAAGAAGAGTGTCGGCTAACTTTGGCTGAATGGTTGGACCTGCCATCAGCGCATTGTTCAATGAATAACCAGTTGTAGTCTGTGCTGAGCCGTCGAATACGACTCTAAGTTTTGTTGTTGTGCTATCGTTTTTGAACACGCAATGATGTGGAATAAAATATGTGGGTAGCGATGGTATTGGCTTCGATACTGGAGACATGTGTTTAAGTTCGAGATATTCCTTCATAAAAGATATGTATTGTAATTTTACTTCCTTATTACGTTCGAGACGCCTCTCAAGAGTTAGAAACCGTCGTAACGCTTGCTCGTAGGAATCACCAAGAAGGCTAATACTGGGCTTTAGAGGTAAGCGAACCGAATATTCGCCTGTCAGCAAACGACTGTAGTTTGCCTTAAAGTGATCTTCACAATCGAGTTCCTCTCTTGTTGCCTTACTAATTGGCTCAAAGCTGTTGTCTATTTCCCAAAATGAACGCACCAGTTCATTGGTAGATGGATGACCTGCGTCACACTCAAGCGATGTTGTTACGGTTGTTGTAAGCGATGATAGTTTTGGCGATGTGCTTTGGCCACCCGATACGATCCATCCAAAACGAGTTTTTTGTAGAATATAATTATTTTTCAAACGAATTTGACCAATGCAAAGCAAATCAAAAAATATGCTTGCACCTATGAGAAGATCCACACGTTGGGGCTTCTGAAACTCAGGATCAGCTAAGTTGATATTCGCTGGAATATCCCAATCACTGACTTCGAGTGGATAGTTTGGCTGATAATCGGTGATTGTTGGAGTTACCGCAGATTCTAAATTGACACTGAAGCTGTTATGTACAGAGTGAATTGAAATGTTGACGCTAGAATTAACAATAAATTCCGAATCTCCGATACCAGAAACTGCTAAAGACGATTTTGATTTTTTAATTTGTAATTGATTTGCTAATCTCGTCGTTATAAAGTTGAGTTGTGAAGCAGAATCGAGGATTGCACGACATGGTATTAGCGATCCGACACTGTTGCGAACGAAAACAATAGCAGTTGCAAGAAGCACACATTCAGTTGAACAAGAGCGTGACAGAGGTGAAGGTGAGCGACTTTTTGATGTCCTTGTGACGAGGACAGCTGGCTGTGATGGACCAGGTGTGGTTTCTAAAATACCAGTTACGGCTTGGTGGACTTGAGTAAAATGCAGCAGGGTATGATGCTTCATTGAGTAACAACGACATGTAGAAGATTTACATTGCTGCACCTGATGTCCTGGTTTGAGACAATTTATGCACAGATGTGCTCTTTTGGCTTCCTTCCACCTGTCACTTGGACTCAAACTTGCGAATAGTGGGCACGTGTATACAATATGGTCATGTTTTTGACAAATCGAACAACTTTTGGTGGAAGTCTTAGAAACAACAAATGCATTTTTACGATACTTTGTATTGCTCACCTGTGTGCTAGGTGTTTTTGTTACCATAGCATGAGTCACATTTTCTAATGTTTGACATCTCCTCTGCAAGAACGTAGTCATGTCCGTCCACGTGGGCAACTCGTCAACTGGAACCTTTTCTTCCCATAATGCGTGTGTTTCGGGATCCAATTTCTGTGCAGCGATATACTGAAGCAAACAATCAGCTATTTGTTCGAACGTACCCAACGAATGCAAGGCTCGAACATGCGATACTAATTTGTCCACCAGCGAACGCAACTCTCCTGATTTCTTGTCAGTGCTCACCCTCTGTAATCCGAATAGCTCTTGAATGTGTGCCTGAAAAATCAAACGTCGATTACTGAATCTTTGACTAAGTAATTTCATAGCAATTGTGTAGTTTTCGTCACGCATTTCAAGTGATTGGATAGTATCCAGTGCTGCTCCCTTTAGGCATGAACGAAGATGCTGGAATTTTTCCAAGTTTGACAATTCTGTATCATCGTGTACTATTGTTTGAAACATGCCAAAAAAGTTCGGCCAATCTGTATACGCTCCTCCAAATGACGGTAGCTGCAACTGCGGCAGACGAGACTTTGGTTGTTTCATCACAATGACCGATGGTTGCTCCTGTAAAGGTTGATGTCTCGTAGATGACATTACTTGAGGATCCAACTTGTTTAACTCCCTCGTAAACGCTGCCTTAACTCTGATGAAAGTTGCCGCGAATTCATCGCGAGTGGTAGTTTCAAGCTCATCAGGGTCCTCTTCCTCCAATTGTGACTGCGTTAATTCGAATTGATGTTGAATACGATCGAGCTGTTCTGATCTGACTGACAGCTCTGCATGATCCATGGAATTAAGTTCTTCCATGCCAAGTGGTGTTGAATTTAACTTGCGTAAAATGGCTTCACTTTTTCTTTTTAAAAACGACATTTTTTTTTTTTTAAACGAATGTTACGAGGTAACTGTTTGCACGGCAAACTGTTTATGTATATTAATACGGTTAAATGAAACTGTTCAACTAAATTAACAGTTGAAGTTCGTGATTTGTACACTGTATATTTTTGCACGGCAAAATAGGAGAAAAACTACGAACAACAAAACTATTAACCGCGATGAGTTAACTGTAGGATCTGGTGATCTGTACACGGTACTGCGAAAGAAGCAACAAAGTATGCAATGTAACTGCACGCGGTATCACGTCGGGGTCACCAACAAATGTATGTCGTCGCGCAAGAATTTTTGCGCTCGAACGAATAGCGATGAAAAGCGAAATAGAACAAAAAGCCGAAATCGTGTTGTTTTGTTCACGTTATAAAAGCGAATGGAATTTATTTAAGCAATTGTTACATCTAATGTTTGACAGGATTGCAGAGTACGTAAATGTACAAAAAGTAGTAGGTGATGCCACTTAATTATCAGGTGATGTTCTGAGCGCTCTGAACTTTTTAACACACCGTCGTAATTGCTACGAAATACATAAAAAAAATATCTTGAAAATTTTTCGAATTGCTTTCTTTCTTTGTTCAATAATTTCAGTTTGATTCGTTTAATTCCTGTAGATATGGAAGATGGACTAATTTGGAAATATTCTTTAAGTTCTCACACAACAGTATTATTCTCATTACGATTGAAATCAAAGAAGCATATTGTTCAAAGTGAAAACTTAATATTCACCTAAAGTGTAATGAAAACTATTAATTAATTAAAAGAGTTCATGCGAGCGGAAAAAGGTGAAAAATTAGGTTAGGCTAGGTTAGGCCTTGAAAAGTTGTAGTCCGATCACGACAATTTTTCCACAAGGGATACCTCAGCTCAAATACCGTATTTGTGTATATATTATACAGACAACATCAGATGGAATTCAAAATAGTGTTATATTGGAAGAAGGCGTGGTTGTGAACTGATTTCACCCATATTTCGTACATGTCATCAGGGTGTCAAGAAAATATTATATACCGAATTTCATTGAAATCGGTCTAGTAGTTCCTGAGAAATGGTTTTTGGTCCATAAGTGGGCGACGCCCACTAATACTTATTTTTGTTACAGCTTGTCGTGCAAATTTGACAACTCAACTTACACTTGCAATCAATTCCTAGACCTTCATCAAAGTATGCATTTTAGCTAAACATATTCATCCTTCCTCTTCCAAGTGCATTGCGTCGCCTACTTAAGTTTTAGTTTTTACTCTAAACTTCTCTTCAATTAAAACAAAAAAAAACTAAAAAACAAAATTTGGTGGGGTATATCCTTGTGCGTCTTTTTCATGACATGTCATTTATTCCAACGTAAATAATAATAATAGATTTTTAAATGAAATTTGTCGAACTTTGTGCTTGAAAAAGAGCTTTTGCGTGGAGCTTTTCTGTGCTACTTTATTGTGATCGAAAGTCATTGCGCTGTGTTGGAAATTTATTGTGAACATACTTTAGCTGAGCGAAGTGTAAAAACTGTCTCGATTTAGAAATGCCGAATGGAGTTTAGAAGACTAGATAAACAGTCTAAAAAATTTGAAGATGAGAAACAGGAACGGTCATTTCAAAACGTTTTATTTGAGGATATGAATGGAAGATTAATGGTTCAAATATAACTTTCGGCAGCTCTTCTTAAAAGCAGAGTATCTAGGCGTTAATTCCAACTTTCATCGACTCTTCTTAGTTCTTTTTAAAGATGTGGAAATTCCAAAAGGACTTAGTATTCGACTAATAAGACCACAACCACTATACCCGCAATTGTTATTCAATGCAAATCAACTTATCGCTGATGAGAAGTGATAAGTATAATCAAATAAGCAGACAGAAAAGGACAAAAAGCGATAAAAGGAAAAATGACAAGAACTACAAGAAATAATATGATAACAAAGAGAGACTAAGTAATTGACTGCTACTTCTGAGCAAAAGCGCTTCGTGTCAATGAAAGCGTGAAGGTGCAGCTAGAAGTGTACGAAAATTTTTTACTGTCACAACTTCCAATGTCCTTAAGTGACACACATTAACACGCTGTGCAAACACGCGCGACTTTTGGTATATACATTTTCTCTCTTTTTTCTAGTTTTGGGTTGAATAAACAGCTCCTCAAAGCTGACCTGAACCGAACAGTGGCGTGCAAACTCTTAAATTGTTGTGCAACTGTTGCTTAGCATAATTTGTTGTTGACTTGTATGTTGACTTTCTCGATTTACATTGACAAACCAGCCGTTGTAAATGAAATTGTTGCTGTTTTCATTTTGGAACTTTCCTTCTTATTTAATTGCTCTTGTTAGTGAGTGTCTTCCACTTGTAAAACAATAAACGGCAAGATTTTGTACTAGACATTTTCATTGCGTTCCTTGCGTTGTAAATGTTTTATTTGCTTTTTTGATTGTGATTTAAGTACTTAAGGGAAAGTTTACGAGACGTTAGAAATTTCTAGTGTGGCCGGAGTGCTATGAAGAATTTTGTTTATGAGTTGTCCGCAAATTAACACGGAGGTAACATAACCTCAAATATAAATGGCTTAAATACATTTTTCACATATAGTTCATGAATAAAGATGTGGATGTGTTATTTAGGCAATTTGCTAGAAGACATGATGGCCGTTAGTGCGGCATTTCCCAGGTTGGACAAAGAAGCGAAGAAAGTGGGTCTGCTAATGAACGAGGGCAAGACGAGATATCTTGGCTTGGCTCACACGTCTCTTCTGACTATCATATCTTCGAAGTCGTAGATAGTTTCATCTATCTTGGTACCATAATTAATACCAACAACAATGTCAGCCTAGAAATCCAACGCAAAATACCAATTGTCAACATACAAGGTGTGTTCCAAACTAAACGGGACAGGAAAACAACAGAACAAATGGGTTTTTCGACAAAATCAATTTATTTTTTCCAAAATAGTCTCCTTCTGCTTCAATACAGCTTTTCGCACGGTCCAAAAGCACGTCGAACGCCTTCTTTAGCTCGTTGGCCGGTATGGCCGCCCGTATACCGGTGCAAGCCTTTTGAATGACCTCTACGTCTGCATAACACTTTCCTTTCATGGGCAAATGTATTTTTCCGAAAAGGAAAAAGTCACAGTTTCCGAAAAAGGAAAAGGTACAATATCAGGAAAATATGGGGCGTGGTTAGTGGTTAAAATGTGATTTATGGAAAAATGATTGGTCACAAGGGTCGACCGATGAGAGCAATTTTTGGTCGTCAGTCAATTTGTGTAGAACAAACCATGCACCCACCTTTCATAAACCCAAATGTTCGGCCAAAATGCCATAAATCGATGTTTTGGAGATGTTCAATTCCATTTCCATCAGTTTCGATGAAATTTCCGGTGATCACGGATTTTGATTGACCCACATGTTGATCTTCATATATGTCCTCACGACCGCTTTGAAAACGTTGATACCACTCATGCACTTAGCTTCGGGATAGGAAATCATTGCCATTACTCGTTTAATCAAATGAAACGTTTCGGTAAAAGTTTTACCAATTTTGAAACAAAATCTAATGTTGGCTCTTTGTTCGAAGCTCATTTTCCCACCGATAACACAAACATACTGGCCCTTAGAACGCAGTAACTTCACTTCCAATAAATAAAATGTCATGAAATTCTCACTGGAGAATCGATAAAGATAGCAGACTTTAACGCACTGGTCGAAAGACAGACAGCGCCACCAGAGGGCGTTTGATTCGAAAAAACAATTAGGAAGTAGAGTACTCTTTTGACGAACAAAAACCAAGTTCTACAAATCACTCATCAATACCGTCCTACAATATGGTGGAGAGGCATGGATGATGACAGCATATGATAAGTTTTTTGGAATCTCCAACTAGACTGTTGAGCTGTTTTAATCTAAGAAAAAAAGAGGGGTTTCATAAAAGCCGATGACCAAATAGGACAACTGGTTTTCAGGAACGGTGCTACCAACTTCAGCGAAATTAAGTGCACAAGATTATCCTGACGTTCCTTTTAAAAAATAAAATAATTAAACTAAGAAAGCTTGTTGTCCTGATAATAATTTTTTCTGGTGAAAAAGGGTTAAAATCGAATAAAAGCATGGTAATGTAAGAAATTTAAAAGTTTCTATAAATTTTTTATAATATAAATCAGTTAATATGTGAGCTGGAAATAGTATAGTGCATTTTGAAGCCAAAAAAGTATAAGAATATTACCCGTGGCTCTCATACATATAGCCAAGATATGAATTTAAACTACCGGTTAACTTTGTACCTCATTTATGTGCCAATTTTAGCGAAATTTAGTAAAAGTATTATATTGAATATATTACAGTATAATGCAGAAAATATGAGAGCTCGGTGCTCGCATTACCACAGCTCCAATACACTATATATTGGGTTGTCAAAAAAGTCTTGCGGTAATTTTATTGAATTTTTTTTAATTGAAATTAAAATGAATTTTTGACAACTCATGCGCAGCTCTTGACCGATGCTACGGCTGCTACTATGCCGGTCTCTTTCGACCAATTCAGCGATTTTATCGCAATTTTCGACGACAGGCCTTCCGGAGCGTGGCGCATCTTCGACTACCTCTACACCAGAACGAAAACGTTGAAACCATCGTTGTGCGGTGGAAATGGAAACTGTATCGGGTCCATAAACTGCACAAATTTTATTGGCGGCTTGAGATGCATTTTTGCCTTTATCGTAGTAGTACTGTAAAATATGCCGTATTTTCTCTTTATTTTGCTCCATGTGTTAGCGCGTGAAATGAGCTTTCCAAAAAGGTATAGCATGACCCGATGCGACGAATAAAACTAGAACTACGCGCTTTCAGCGCCAACTAGCGAAAATACCGCAAGACTTTTTTGACAACCTAATATAATGGCACTTACTATCCTACCAGATTTTATAACTAGGTTCAATAACCTATTGGTGAGTGTGTGGAATATCTTCCTGAAATTGTTTGAAAGCTTGTAAATCCTGGACTACTACCAATTGAAGGGAATTTATGTACTCAAGTCAGTGAGTCAGGCATCGACATAAACTTCATTTAACTTGATGATCATTTGTTAACCAACGGCGATATTGCAACTTTAAGCTGCTTTTATTTCTTAATTTGTTGAATAGTTTACAAGAAATTCATAATATCATGACAGAAATTTACAATTTGCTTCCGCAAGCTTGCAATTTAGCAGCTGTACTATATGTGGATATGTGAGTGAGTGTGTTTCGTAAAGGAAATCTATCATTTTATAAATAATTAAATTTAAGTACAGAGCTGTGTACTTTGGAAAGGGTTGTAATGATGTGTTGGATTTAATTTGTGGCAAGTAGGCTATCACTATTAATTGTTATAAATGTAGCTGAGTGTTTAAGTATATATTGACGTCGAGTGAGGTGTTAAAAAGCATTGAAATGAGTTCTTAATAGAAAGGGTAATCAGCATTACTGCCATCATATCAGTAACTATAATATTTGGTAGAACAAATAATCTTGAATTAGTAATAAAATACATTGAAAATTCTTGAAAAAGTTTTTCTGTTTAAATACTCATGTACACAAAATATCTCACCCATTTGAAATTTTCTGTCCAACATATACATTTTTGTCATTGCGAAATCTCCTCTACCCTAAAGTTGAATGTGTTTAGAAAAGTATAAAAAACAGCTAATTATTACGAGGCAAAAAACAGAAGATATCTATACCAATCTACCATCTGTAGTTTTTTCGAGATAAAAACTATTTTTTGCTTATCCGTATTCTTTGAACTTTAGCAAAATCAAGCGAAAGTTAAAACTGCAAAAACTGTTGGCCTTTGCGTATGAGTGACATTTTGAGAACACGTAGCATTTGGCAATGGAAGAGGAATTTCTATATAAACTACATCAAAAGAGGTCACATGCTTTGTTGAAGGCTATATTTCATTTAAGTTTATTTGCAATTTCTGAAATAACAAATTTTCGAACACAAAAACAAAATAATGATCTTCTTTACATGCCAACATGTTGTTAGTTTACCAAACAGATGTAAGAAATAAGGCATCATAAATGCATAATAATCGCTAGTGTATGTTTTTTGCAAAGATTTTTTTTCTTTAGATTGGCGGGACTTTTCATTTGTAAAATTTAATTTAAATGAAAATTTAAGAGTAATACTACGTTGATCTTGCTTACCACACCTCCGATAATATTTGCAGTGGTTCACCTTCTACTTGCCCATATCAACACAAATGTGTGTGCGCGTATTTTGTAGAACATTCGTATTGGCATTTTTCAACAATTTTTGGCCACAGCCAAAATGCTTATATCCAAAACGTAGTATGGAAGAAAGTTCAAATTAGATGGAAATCGAAAAACTTTATAGAAGAAGAACAAAGAAGCGATTAAAAACTAAAAAGGGCATGAATTGCACCGTGCTGACACGCACATTTGCTTTTGTGAAAATATTGAAGACAAGTTGAGTCAACGTTTTATCCACTCCATAATTCAATCCTTATAAAGAAGAGAAATATTTTCTAGTTTGTGAATCCTAGGTTCCACTTTTACTTTAATTGGCCGCCTGGTGGTCTTCCCAGAATACAATTTAATTCTCAAGACAGAATTCTAACCACTCAATAACATTTAATTACAAACGGAAACATCTTTATTATTGGAAAACGCGTTATAATATATTTTAGCAAAGGAGCGTCTTGTTGTACGTAATACTTGAAATATAACTCTCTAATGCATTTATTGGCTAGATTTGCTCTATGTGACTATAAACAGTGCGTGATTGCGTGGTTAATTCGCAAAAACTGATTTTGTTTATTTGCAAGTTAACAGATTTACAATTGTGATCACTGACGTGTACAAATCGGTCAAATTTTTTTTCTTAATGTGTCACGTCGTGTCATGAAATGAGGGAAATGAAGGCTCAGTATAAGAAACGATTTAATCAGTCTTTCGAAGGAAGCATCCTAAAGACCTCAAATGAGCTCAAAGATTTTAAACACAAAATCTTCATTTGGAAACAGGTAGTTCGACAATTATGGAAAAACTGGAAGTATAGGGCATAATTTCAGATGAGGGAACAATTATGTGACATCTATTGTTCTCCCGTTTGAAGAAACACCTGGCTTGACAAGCCAGGCAAAGGGAACAAATCGGGGGTATATTCAATTTGTAAATTGCTGTGATTATGAATACATATAACAATTTCCCATATATTTTAAAAGCATAACTGGTTTCAAGTGAACATACGCATCAACAAATTGAGACATTTGCTAAGAATAACAATTACCCCTTGCGACATATTCTTTAGAAGCTTTGCTAAACAAAGGTATGAAGATTTGTATATGTCTTTATTAAAGTATCGAATTTCTTTACACAAAAATTTCTGGAATGATCTTGACTGACTGGGTAAGCTGATGTCAATATTTAAAAAACTGTTCATTCTCAAATTGCTTGGTGATAATATAAATGTGACTGCCATGGTACTAATACAAAAGATACAGTAGACACACATACTTTCCTTGTACTATAATCCCTAGCCAATATTTATGTATGTATATACTGACAAACATACACGTGAATAAATATATATTTGCGTGCACGTATCATACACAAATTTAAATGTCAACAGAGCCGGCAACCGCCAAACAAACACTAATAATCAAACAACTTAAAAAAGCAAACATGTACTAACACATGCAAACACATATTTATTTCTTATGCCACGGTACTAAAGTCCCCAAAATGTAAACACACACATCGCTTATTTGTTAGCATACTTTTAGGCGTCGAAGCACTTGAACCAGAAAATCAACTACCTACGCCTCCAATGATGATTTAAGTGTAAGTTAAGAGCGTTGAAAATATCCTTACACATTAGCCACAGAATTGTGGTTGTATACACTTTATCAGGTTGTGAGTGCAATAAATAAGAGATGTGAAAATATTTTTTTCTTCAAAAGTGTTGTGTTGGGCGTTTAGGGATCCCTGTTAAAAAGTTGACTCATCGCATGACGCCACAAATTTACTATTTAAGTACAAACAGAAGTCATGTATTATTATCTATAGCGCTAATTAAAATTATTGTTAATATATGTTACTAAGCGGTAAATAATAATTTTTAATAACAACAATTTACAAATGACATGATGAAATTCTTAAGTGCAAGGTAGGCAATCTCTATAAATAAAATACATTTTCATGTTCATAGAAGCTAAGTAAAAATATTAAAGATCATAAAGGGTGTTTTTTTAAACAACACAATAGTAAGGTCCATATTTTCATTTAGCAAGTAGAATATGACGCAAATGACGCCATATTTTTGCTAACTCTTTTGACATTTCTCTTCAGTGAAGTCCAACAACGATAAAATTTACTACCGAAATATATATATGATCGGTATGATGAGCTGAGTCGAGATAGCCATGTCAATCCATCTGTCGGAAAGTAAGAGAAATATTCATTCAGTGTTTGAGGTGTCGGTCTTAAATCACCGGTATTGGACAATTATAGCATATAGCTGTCATACAAACTGAATGGAAAACTTTTTTATTTGGCAAGATATCTTCACTTAATTTGGTAGCGATAATTAACCAAAGCATCGAAACAATTTCCAAAAAAATCGGATCGGACAAATTTAGCATATAGCTGCCATTTAAATTGACCAATCAAAAATAACATCTTTTTTCCTCCTTTTTATGTTACAAAAAATCCGCCTGTGAAGGGTCTTATGGCCTCGCTGCAGCCGAAGTTACTATTTTTTCTTGTTGTGCGCCCAAATTATTATATTATTAGTAAATATTTCCAAGCGCTTAATAAAGTTAAAGAAATTTTCTATCAGCAACAACTGACACTCAGTAAATTTGTATATATTCTGTTCCCTAAACATATTGTGCTCATATTTTCGATGTAGTATTAACATATTTTAAATATTATAGTTATATGAAATCTGTTCGAAATTCTAGCAAGTCGAAAATCATTTATAATAAAGGTTGAGATATTATTGTGACCCTCTAGGATTTTTTTATTTTCGAAACTTTGTAAGATATGTTAAATAAAATATTACAAATAAAAAAATAAATAAAAATAAAAAATATTAATTAAAAACCTTAAACAGGTGTTAACTTCCCGCAAAAATATTTAAAACAGCAAGCAGTCTCGTTAGCTAAAAGATATTTGCTACCCAAAATATACTATTTTTTCAGCTAAATAAATTGAACTAAACAATTGAAACAAATTTATTCAGCATTCACAAAGTTAGTGTTATACAGTTCGTATTATCACGCAATTTCTCTTCAGTATATTTGATTATTGGTTCAAAAGTTCCAAAATATTTTCCTACATATCTGCAATAGGTATGTTTACTTGCTTGTGAAATTTTCGACATACGAGACGTCAAGCAACACGCTTCAACAATTTAGATAAATACACGAATAAACCAACAAATGAAAGCACGTGATCAATCAAACTAACATTCCCAATCTAAACGTTCACTTATTCATGAAATATTGCCCTTACAAATGCATACAAGTACATACCCATAGACTCCTGTGGAGCTGAATGTACTGATATATAAAAGAGTTTGATTGTGTTTGGATATATACATATACGACTTTCGGACTGCCGCTGACCAATGAAAAATTAGTTGAATATTTGCTGCTTGTCAACTAGCACAAGTTTTGGCACGGCTCACCTAATATGTCTTATACTCTGCCTGTTGTGTTTATATTTCAAACCGGAAACTAATGGCTACGTAATCAAATGCTATCTCCCATAACAACCCCTTCTACTCTATTATTTTCATCTTTACAAGAAAAGGGAGACTTTTAACACAAGTACTTTGGAACTTAATATTCGCTGGCTGATTGATTCGCATTTTCGGCAGATTATTAGTACAAAATATTGCCTACTTAAAGGCGCCAGCCGGTATTTACACTCCAACCCCTTAGCTGTCTAGAACTGGACGCTAATCAATTTGTTCATCCGAAAGCAGTAAATGACGAAAATGTGTAAATTACGGAAATAGCTACGGTACATATGTACATAAAACTGTACATGTATATTTGTCTTCTACGACTGTATGATTAACTGTTCACACCAAATATGCATGTAAATCACACAAATGATTTTATGTGTATATAAGTGTTTGTGTCTAGTCGTAAAAAAATTGGCGCTAGTTCAAAAGTTGGCAATATTTCTTGCATGTTTCCTTCGTCATTTTCTACTTGCGGGCATTCTTCGGTTGCCATGCTTTTAGCCGATATGTATAATATAGGTGTATGCACTAGACTCGGTATTTTAATGCGCCCTTCTTATCTTTTATTCCTTTTTGTCTCTATGCGGCAACTGTCAGTTGCTCGTTTGGATTGTTAGTCCTTGTGGCGTTTCTCTGCATTACTCAATTTTCCAGCTGAGTATAATTTTTGGAAATATTTGTGCGCTTATCTGTCAATGTTATTCGGGATACTTAACACTCGCAGAACTGCTGTCCCGTATTTTGTATTTTAATTTGTTTGCGGTATGTGCTCATATACATATATCGGTTCCGTTTTTGGTTTCACTTATTAAGAGGTTAGTGGTAGACAGAATTTTCTTTTCTGAAATAACTATATCTTAAAAAATTTCTCCAAAGATTTGAAATAAATCCCACAAATGCTTTTCGATAATATCAGATGTAGAAAAGCGCGTGGAGAGCTTGCTACTTAAACTTCTTACAGTTATTCTTTCTGTTTTAGAAGCTTTGAAGCAAATTTTGCTGCAGATGACTGGTCGCCTTGAATACCAGATTTGAACCCATTGGGCTGCAGTTTTGACTCTTAAGTACCTCATTTAAAATAGGACAGTCTAAAAAAATAGAAACTGTGAGTGCTGTTATTGAATAAAAAAAAAAACTCATTTCGAAAAATGTTTGTACATCGCTCATTCTAGACATTAAGTTTATGCATTATTACATTTTGTGTACGCTAAAAGCACTCTATAATTTTTGTATATTTAATATTCAGCACAATCTTCGTCTTGTGTCTCGACGCGTGTGTCAAATAATCACAACTCAGTGATTTAATTTGCTGTCGTCTCATTTTTATGCGTGATAGCTCTAAGCAAGCATATTCACGATTATATTTTTCACTTCATATGTATACCGTGGAGTCCAATGAATTATCACCCCTACAAATGTGATTATTTTCTTCAATAACGCACCTATTCCATCAACAGTGAACTTCATCCAATATTTTAGAAATTAATTTTGAACAATTTTCCGAAGTTGTTTGCGAGTAAGTATTATATGTTTTTTATTAAATATTATACCAAACTGGGTATAAATCAATGAATACACGCAGGATACCAACGACGTAATTTTTATTGATATAGATGAACACATATAAACAATAAACGGTCAGCAATTCACAACTTATTTAAGCCTTTTAGCATTTTTTGTATCATTATTATTTCTCATTTTATTTTCCGACTTAAGAGAGCACAAGTCACAAATAATTCACAGATTGCGGTCATTGAAAATCCTAAATTAAGTATTAGTACTAAGTTAGGAAAAATAATTCATGTGATTTTGTTATTAACATTTGCGTGTAAAGATTTAACTTTTCCACAGCTTTATAAAAGATATTGTTGTTGCTAAAAGTGCAATATCACCTGATCTTTCATAGAGCGATAAAAATAAAATACACATATGCGCAATACGAGTATATCTTTATTATAGCCATAAAAATGGTTCCTTTTGAGAAGACACACTCAATTCAACGCCTTATTCAATTTGATAGACGATGTCGACGTCATATTCATAAACCCAAGTCGGGTCAGCTACAACACTGCATTGGAAGAATGTGCTCGACGTAGTTTTTGAAAAAGATTCCCGAACTTTGCCCTTCCTTGTTTGTTTCAAATCAATCTGTATATTTCTAAATATTGGTTACTATTATTTCTCATATGCTTTATAAGAAAACTCGAAAAAGCTAATTATGTTTAACTAGAGCTATGAATTCTTGGAACCAGAATTAAACACTTGTAAAAGTGAAGAAAGGGGAGAAAAGTCATTGCACATAGGGGGGCCAAGAAAACCATTAGCTGCACACATGGCATATTAAGCACTTATTTGTTCGTCTACACTTAAACTGCAAGGGATGCTGCGCTGGCTTGCAAATTGTCGCAGGCGGTGGCAAAGCATTTGAACACCAACAACTAATATTGTGGGCACGTATGTGCGTCGTTCTAATTTTATACACATCGGAGTGAGGTCGGTTAAGAATGTAATATTGGGTAGTCAAAAAAGTCTTGCGGTATTTTCGCTAGTTGGCGCTGAAAGCGCGTAGTTCTAGTTTTATTCGTCGCATCGGGTCATGCTATACCTTTTTGGAAAGCTCATTTCACGCGCTAACACGTGTTTGATTGATTGTCGTTTCTTTTAAGTCGTTCGTGAGTTATAGCGTCGCAAACATGGAGCAAAATAAAGAGAAAATACGGCATATTTTACAGTAATACTACGATAAAGGCAAAAATGCATCTCAAGCCGCCAATAAAATTTGTGCAGTTTATGGACCCGATACAGTTTCCACAGCACAACGATGGTTTCAACGTTTTCATTCTGGTGTAGAGGTGGTCGAAGATGCGCCACGCTCCGGAAGGCCTGTCGTCGAAAATTGCGATAAAATCGCTGAATTGGTCAAAAGAGACCGGCATAGTAGCAGCCGTAGCATCGGTCAAGAGCTGGACATGAGCCATCAAAAATTCATTTCAATTTCAATAAAAAAAATTCAATAAAAATACCGCAAGACTTTTTTGACAACCCAATAATTAAAAATTTAAGAGAAGGTTTCCGTGCTCCATGGCGTATGAGTGATGCCTCCGTATACGTTTTCATCTTCGTTCGTTGATATCTGCGTGTGTATGTGTAGTCATAAAATCCATTAGTGATTTAATGCAAATAACAGAATGGAGTTATAAAGACATTATTCAATATTTTAGGTTGAGCACGCATCTACTTATGAAAAGACATGCTGCTTTGCAATTTCTATCAGAAACAAAAAGTTCAAAAAGATTCATATTTTTTAATAACTTAATTTCTATTATAAACTAACTAATACACTTTGCCCCAGTTCTATATGACGTTTAGTTTTTTTTTCTATCCTACCCGCCAATTAAGAAAAATCGTAAGAATGAAAAACCGAGAAATCGCGCGTCAAAGTTTTCGCTTTCTGCCCAAGCGCTAATATATCTGCTAGTCGTTCGTTATTTCGAATTCCCATCTATAACTTTGGGGACATATTCTTAGATTATTTTTAAAGAGATTTAAGCAAAAAATAAAAAAATCGATATTTTGAAGCTTCTAAAGCAGGCTTCTAAACCAGGCTGATTCGTTTAAGGGGGCCGTTTGATGAGAACATAACCACTAATTATTCAAAATAGGAGAAGAGGCTAAAGAAAGCGTCGGGGAATTTCGTAACATTTGTATAATGGAAACTTCCGGCAAAGTCTTCGCACGCCAAACAGTAAATTTTGTTTGCAGACCCCCTAGAAATTTAAGTTTTCGTCCTTGAAGAAGGATCTAACGTAAACAAGCTCTTTATTTTCAACTCATTTCATTATATTTTCAATTTTAATTTCAAATATATTTTTAATATGATTTTATTGTCTCAAGCAATAAAGTTTTTATCACCAAAGCGAAAAAAAATACATTACTTGAAAAGTGATACTCGAATACAAAATTCGTTGCTTTACACAATACAAGTATGTCCTGTTGATTTTTTCATACAAGCATTGCATTAAAAGTTAAAGGAATTTAAAATTATACCTCGAATGTACTGTGAACATGTGGTACACCATGTGACATGAACAACACTGAATGCACTGATTACTTCTATGAATGCTGTGGTCATTTGAAGTATTACTTTATAGTTCGACTCAACCCCAAAATTATTCCCAGCTGTAATCTTTGCTTCCGGCGATATATTGTTGAACGCTCCCTCTATATCTCAAAAGGTCCCATCTGAGAAGTTTTCAAACCCAATAGCTTCCTCAAGTCTTGACAAGGTAGTATGTATCTTTTATATTACGCTCCTGATAAGTGGTCGCTTGGTATACGCCAGTCGATCAGCCTCGTAAATGTTTAAGTCCATGAAAAAAAGTTCGGTTGCAACCGAACATTTTATACTCTTGTAACTTGCCAAGATCAAAAATTGGGAAATTCCTTCTGGTTCTGATAAAATTTTATATTTATTTTATTTTAAAAATATCGACTTTAGTATCAACTCGATTTTATCTCATTTTGCCAATAACAAATACTATTTACATGCTAAAAAAAATTTCACTGGGTTTTATAAAGTTCAGCCGTGTGTTCGAAAATCCTGATATTAGACCTCTCATTTTCATTGAGATAATTCACACATTGGCCAATATTTGCGGTATAAAGCTACCCGGAAGTTCGAAAATATTTATATTAGATATATGGGAGCTCAGGGTAGTATTGATAAAATTCTTCTCGTCTCGTCATCCTCCTCATTTATATGTACATACATATTTAACATATACCTATCTCAATTAGCATTAAGTGATACATACATATTAGATGAACAAAACTGTAATATTCTGTAGCAACATGTTGCAAAAGTGTTAAATGCTAAATTTTCGATTAATTTTCTTTTATAATATATCTTCCAATGTCTGTTTATATTATCCAACTTTTGTTTAATAACTAAAATGTTGACTCAGAAAAATTTTCCTATGCAACTTCGCCCCCGCTTTTACGGTTTCCTGTGCCTGTATTTACTAAGGCCACATAATCTATTTGCAAATAAATATATTTATCAAATATTGATCTAGAAGTATTTGTGGTAAAATTAATATTCTGTTATCTCTCGCTAATTCGTTATCTGTTATACATACATACATGCGCGATTTTTCATTATAACTTACTTGTCATGTTATCAGTACGAAGTTGCTCTTATCAGCAGGAAAGTACAATGTTTAATACAGGCAGCAAAGTGTTTCGTTTTTATCTTCTCTATTTTGACAATGTGCATTTATTGCAATGAATGTGCTAAATATAGAGTGTGATTGTTATTGTGAATAATGTCAGCGAGCTGTGATTAGATAAATAAAAACGATTGAATACGATAAATCAGGATAATTGTGGGCAAGCTTCACCAGTTTTAGACATTTTCAGAGCAATGAGTTCAAATTTTGTAGAAGTCAGCTACAAAGAACAAACTCTGGTAACTTCGATTGCACCGAAGCCTACTAATTGCCTTTACAAATACAAAAAATTGCTAACAAGAGCTTGAATTTTATCGGGATAGGATCCGACCTAAAGAGTTTTCTCGGATTTTGCATCATTGCCTTAAGCCAAAACCCGTGCCAATTTCGAGTGAATATTTCGTTAAATGATGAACCTTTCCTTACAACCACTTAATTTCGACCATTCTGTATTATCGGACAATACCGGCGATGTCCGATAAGGAATTATTATTATGGGAAGAAAAAGACGTGCGCACAATTTTAGGTCGATAGCTCAATAACTGAGTTACTAGTTCGCATGTATATGGAGAGACGGACATAGCTAAATCGACTCAGCACGTCATGCTGATCATATGTACATATATAACTTGTATAATGTCTCTGACGTTGACATCTGGGTGATACAAACTTTTTGGCTAAGTTTGTTCTGTTAAAGGTATAATAAAAACATATTTATTTGTTAAATTCATATAAACCTTTAAATGATATGTAATATATATATTATTTTCTGAAACGCAGGAGGATTAGTTTAGAAATGCTTATTGGTTAGAATTCACAAAAAATCTATACCAAAAAAAACTATGCATTAGCGAATTATATCGAATTTCTATGTCAAAGGCAACTGCTGTTTGTCGACTTGGTATACGAAGGCTTGATAGCAGTCTGCGTAAAAATTGGACGAAGGGCGTGGCTTCGCCCACTTTTTAGTGAATCACATATGTCTCACACGCATACGTACAAATTCGGAAAAAGATTTGTTAGAAGCACGAAAATCATTATATTATATGTAGTATATAGGAGTTGGGGTAGTATCGATATTATCTATTAAATATTATCATCCCATATCGATTTTTTTGTTTATCTTATTAAATTCCAAACCTCTGGAATATTATCCTAAATGTTCAAGTTGATCCGAGTAATAGTTTCGGAGATACAGCCTTAAGAACTTTCACGCTGGACGTTAGCTACGCTAATTTTTATATTTTTTTTTCTTCAGTAAAAACGACTTTTATACGCATATGTATTAACGGAATATGTTTAATTTTTTTAATTTTAGATGAACCAGTCATAAATTATGCTGTCCAGGGCGAGAGCACTTTTCTTGTGAGACACACAGGTAGATGAGTTCTCAATGGCTGAATTTTTACCTTTGATACGCCATATTTTATTTTTCAAATATGTGATTTGTACATTTGGAACCCACCTAACCTCTTAACGTATTTCACATACAATCACCAATCATATATAGTAAAGTCAGCCGGATGTTTCAAAATCCTGATATTAGTTAAATGGAGGGTAGGTCAAGTTTTCGCTTAATTTTAGTTAGTTTAAGCACGAACATACCCTGTTATGAGTAAAACACTCTTAGTAATTTTCATTGATATATGTATCATAAAGTTTATAGGGGATCAGGGAAGTATTGACCCGGCTCAACGCATTTTTGACATACAGAAATACTATTGCTAGGAAAGGATTCCCTCTGAAGAACAATTGTATGTATGTATATCCCATACCTTGCGGAAATTTTCGGTCAAAATTCAACGGAAATGTATACTCCGTTATTCGAGGCTTAACAGTTTTGATTTGATATCTACAATTTTTTGTCATAGGGTGGCATACTTTAAAACAAGTAAGTTTACTGGAAAGTGAAAGAATCAAGTGGAATTTAAAACTGTGTTATATTGAGAGTAGACGTGGTTGTAGTCCTATTTCACCCCTTTTCGAGCTGTGACATGGGAATATGAGAAGAATGTCACGTATTAAATTTAGTGTAAGTTATATAGAGTATATGTGTATATAAGATTGCTTAGATTCCGATCCTCTAGTTGACATTTTGCTCCTTAAGGTATTTTCTTTAATCTGCTTCCTTCAAGCTGTAAGAGTGTTCGGTTGACGACAGAGACCGTATAAAGTTGATATATAAATGAAGGATATGACGAGCTGAGTCGGTTAAGACCGAATGTCTGTCCGCCGTCCGTATTTATGCAAATTAGTCTTTCCGTTTTTGAGATACTGATCTGAAATTTTTTAAACGTCCATTCTTCACCAAAAAACTGTTATTTTATCCGAACCACTTACACAGGCTCAGTGCAGTATTTAGGTGCCTTAACAACTGACCGATTCAAGTCAACTCCATGGAAAACTTTTTTATTTGACGATATTAGTATATTCACAAAATTTGCACATTATTGATAAAAGCAAACTATGAATTGTAGCTGTCATACAAAGTGAGCAATCAAAAGAAATACTTCTAGTTCACACTTTTTTGTTTGATAAGATATCTTTACCAAATTTGGCACATATTATTCTATAAAGCATTGCCACAATCTCTCAATATTGCGCTCATCGGAACACTATAGGACTTAGCATTCATACATTATGCTATAAAAAATTTCCCTGTAAGGGATATTGTAACAAGGGTGCAGGCGAAGTTAAGATTTCAATTACTTTTAGTAGACACACCAGTTTAATACGTATATAACAGTTTTTTTATATATAATAATATATTTAATATATTTAGAGATGTAATAATAATTATTTTTTTTTATTTCTACTAACCTTTTGCCACTTCTGCATCACAGAAATTACTTTCACTGGTAAAAGCCTTGAATGTTTTTCAAAATACGAGTATAAACATATTTTTGCTTTTAAAGGGTCAGTAGGGTAATCTGGGCTCTTTTTTGAAATTTTTTTTCATAGAAATTTTTATTCTACAAGATAACTTTTCTCACATATCATGAGGTATATCGTGGAGTGTATAAACACATTTTTCGGAATTTTTTGATGACATCTGTCGGACCCGGCTATGTGGGTGAATGAGATGGGGTTTTTCACCGGCGGACACGATTTCTCATGTTTGGATCATCTGAAACACAAAAACCCAATTTCTTCTTACAATATACGTGAATGGTTGTCGTCCCTAACAAAATCATGAAATAATGGTGATAAATAAAAAAGTAATTAACGTTTTTTTTTTAATTTTTTCCATGTTTTGGGACGATAGCTAGGCGCTTTGTGAACATTTTAAAAAATATTAAACAAATCGATTGAGTAGTTCGACCGGAATCATGTCCGCCAGTTTGAAAAAGTGTGTTTTGAGAAAAACGCGTTTAACGTTTGAGGTGTGCACTACGAGCGCTCCGAACGTCGAGCAGTATTATTATTTTTGAGCCTTTTTCGAAACCTTTTATGGGTAAAGTGGGTTTCTTATATTAATTCTAAGGGTATGAGAGATTTTCTGTTCCCAAAAAGAAAAATATTTTTTTAAAAATATCCTACGGAGCCCTTAAACTTTCTAGCGGAATATAAGCAAGTAATTTAATTCTTTATACTCAAATGCAATGACCTTTTTATTCTACGCCCGGAAGCGAAAGTAGCGCCGGGAATTTAGTCGCAGGTTGCAGTTGTATGCACACACCAAAGGATGCATAATGGCTTATCTCAAGTGTCGCCAAATAATCACAGACGGAAGTTTAAATATAAATTATTATGACACTGTTGGAAACTCAAGCCAGTCACTGCTTGCAGCTTTACACATTAATATTTTTATAGTAAAGTTCACTTAAACAATATGTTATTGAACAGTTACACTTAAACTCACGCACGAATTTCACTGACTCAAAATTACCGTTAGTTTGATATTTTGTATTAGTATATCCTGTTTTTAATCCAAATGCAGAAACGCGCGACCGCGTGCGACTCTTTGTCCGGTCAACGACGGAATGATGTTTGTGAACGCACCCAATACATTGAAGAGCGATTCATCAACGCAGCTGCCGAACAAACTCACTGTTACCATAACAGAGCAGCGAAGCGACGGCAGGCTGCGCATCCGTTTGAGCATCCCGTTCCTTCAGTTGGCGTCAGTGAATGTAAACGCAACGAATGAATGAATGAAGTATAGGGCAGAGCCGAAGCTGAAGTGCGTATGTTTTGGAAGTTGTTTTATGCTCGTTAGTTAGTATAGAGTTTGTCTCTCATGTAGCCTAAAGAACAGATGCTCATTTTCACACACAAAATTCAATCCTAATGATATTTATTATTATTGCGCTTATTTTTGACGTTATTTTCTATTCATGTCTTAATTTCATAATAACAAAGCTTGCTATCAGCTCTCTCTCTCTCTCTCATTTTCACGCGGCAACAAGCATAAAATTTCATTCATTCAATGAATTTTGATAAGAAAGCTTCATCACACTTTCTCGCATTACACATACGACATGGTGTACTTAATGGGCATACATAGAAGAATGCAGAAGCACAAAGCTGTTTACATATGGTGTCAAAAATATTAGGTTGTCAAAAAGTCTTGCGGTATTTTCGCTAGTTGGCGCTGAAAGCGCGTAGTTCTAGTTTTATTCGTCGCATCGGGTCATGCTATACCTTTTTGGAAAGCTCATTTCACGCGCTGACACGTGTTTGATTGATTGTCGTTTCTTTTAAGTCGTTCGTGAGTTATAGCGTCGCAAACATGGAGCAAAATAAAGAGAAAATACGGCATATTTTACAGTACTACTACGATAAAGGCAAAAATGCATCTCAAGCCGTCAATAAAATTTGTGCAGTTTATGGACCCGATACAGTTTCCATTTCCACCGCACAACGATGGTTTCAACGTTTTCGTTCTGGTGTAGAGGTGGTCGAAGATGCGCCACGCTCCGGAAGGCCTGTCGTCGAAAATTGCGATAAAATCGCTGAATTGGTCGAAAGAGACCGGCATAGTAGCAGCCGTAGCATCGGTCAAGAGCTGGGCATGAGTCATCAAAAATTCATTTCAATTTCAATAAAAAAAAAAAATTCAATAAAAATACCGCAAGACTTTTTTGACAACCAATATTAGAGCCATATGTTGCTGTAAATACTATTCATGGTGTTGTAAGAACAACAAAAATTTCTAATAAGAGAGAGCATACAGGAACGCGAGAGCATGAAAAGAAGACTAAAGAGCTTCATTACAACACGTGTAGTGAAGAAGCGACCTGTTGCTAACCAAAAAGTATATATACTTAACACTAACAAAATATATACTATATATAAATATATTGAAATAATTACATATATATATTTATCTGCAAGTATGCGTATTCTCTATTCTACGTGTGTAGTTATGCTCTTATAAATGTTCCAAAGGATTAATAGTCTGACACTGACTTTATATGCAGATACATAACAGCGATTTCTAAAAGCACGGTGACATTCATATCATATTATATATGAAATTGCAGGAAGATATCTGAAAATGGTGAAATCCTGAAAGAGATAGGTTTCAATAGCTCAAACTCTTAAACTTGTGATGATATGCACAGTCCTGCAGAGATAATTATAGTTTCATGCTCTTAACTTTTAACTTTTTTACCAAGAATGTGATTTATTTGAGACAGATATGGACTTGTATATATTTGCAAAAAAATTTTTAGAAAAAAGAATCAAATAAATAACCTCTGTTTGTACATACTATCGGTACTTTAAGTAAAAATACTTCTCTGAAATTCATTGACAACAAATCAGTTGAATATTATAATAGCTGTACTAGCTACCTTACCTAATTTGTTTGTTGATATGATAAGTTGTGAACATTATTAGGTCAAGCATATAGATGGAAACTTGTATACATATGATGGGAAATATAATAGACTTTAACCTCTTCTGTCCTCCAATGGATGAACAACGTTTACCTAATTGGGTTTTGTAATATATAGACGTGCAAGAAATATATGGAACTGCGGAACACTAAGCTAAGTTAAGCCATTAAATAAATGAACTCCACATACCCATGGCGCGGTTGGTTATACCATACATCAAATCATTGAGATTTGCCTAAAAAGTAAATAAGTATTTGTTTTTATTTCAGTACTGACACTTTAGCCGCCATTGTCAATTAGTATTCCTACATAATTGCACCCAGTCAATCTAATTCAATTAACGTTTTGCTTTCATAACAAACATGCAACAATAAAAGCAAGTCTGTGGCAACTTCACTCCAATATATATTAAGCTGCGCTGTTTTTGTTATGCGTGCTAGTAATACGGTCAGCATTATTCCATTTAACAACGCGCCATTAGGTATTAATTAATTAATGTAATTCAATTGCTGCCCCTAAAATAAGCAGCACAGTAGTCATGCCGGCCTCCAAACAGAACGCAGCAAGTTGCATTAAATAATCTACTATGCGCTTATGGAGAGCAATAGGTTTGCATAGGCAAAATTGTTAAATAAGTCAATTAGTTGCCAAGTAGGAAAACTACTTTATGTATGTATGAACTCAAAAATGAGGAGAATACAAATCTTATATTAATCGGATATATATTTCAACTAAACCAACTTTCTTTCAACTTCAGAAGGAAAATATGTTATTCAAAATTTGTTTAAAAATATATTATGACGCATGTTGTATAAAGAGGGCCAAATAGTAAGCCATTTATTGCTATTTTTATAGATGCTTTACGGCTTTTATAAATATTTTTAACTTACTGTGTATCTGAGCTATCAATTTTGTTTAATTCACATGGAGACAAATAGAAGATTGGAACCACATGGACGGATTTATATTTTGCACACAGAAGATGTACGCCTTATATTTAATTTAATTATGCTTGTATGCATATATACAAATATGTGTGAAACACAGAATTCGAATTTATGAAATCCAACTTTTCTTATGAATAGTTATCTATACTTCTCATGCTCTGTATAATTGCAATACTCTACAAATCCGAAGGAAAAATTTGCGACTGGTGTGCCAAATAGTCAGTGAGGTATATGAGATGTTTTGGTTATGAGTTTACGAAGGGTATATGGTTATGGCTTGACCCTTACACTCCTTGACTACAACACAAAAACTAACGTGTTAGGAAATTTTTACCATCACTTTCAGTTTTAGAAACCCAAAATTAACAAGAATCGTCCTCTAACATTACAGTCGCCAAATGACAAAACAAAAAAAAAAACTGGTGTTATTTGGCAATTAAGTGGTTGGTACTGGATTTAATTTGCACTTTCGTAATTTAGTTAATTGATTAAATGAATTATCTCTAGCGATGTCCTATGTTACAAGCTCGACTGTACCTTTAGGTGATGGGATGGTGTTAATTATCGGCAAATCAAGACATTATTATCAGTTGAATTATTAACATAATTGTTATTTAATTAGACTGCATGTTGGCTTAATTGGGTACAATGAATTGTATGTTACTATTATTTAATTTTATTATTTAAAAAAACACCAAATTGGTGAAGAATGGTGCTCGGCCGAAAAAAAATTTGTGGCATTAATACTCCGGAAAACAAAATAATTTATCGCTTCCGAGAAAAATAAATAAGGGAACTATCCTTCAGATTTATTTTACTAGGTATAAAAATGAATGCAATGATTTGCGCAACCGCGGACAGCGCACCTGAAAATTTTCTGCGCATCTGTCTTTGGTTTGGTTGCGAAGCAGCTGACTTATGAATATAACAGTAAGTAAGTAAGTTCATTGTGAGACATTTTGCTCTACCGCGCATGTGCAAGTTGATTTTGTTTTCGATTCAAAATTTGTCATGTTAAAAGAGGCGAAATTTTGCAAGATATTTTTATACATAAGTAAAGTAAATAAGTTCGTAATAATAATAAGTAATATCTCAACAAAAAAATTAGAGATAGAGAGACTTGCATGTTATGAAATGAAATTTGTATCAAATTTTACTTCCTTTCCCATTTCAAGAGTTTCACTTATAGAAGTTTCTACTGCAATGTGTATATAGGTATAATATATATGTACATACACAAAAACAGATCGTCATATTTGTCAAAAGATTTGCTAGAAGACGAAAATCATTATGTTTTTTATTTTGTCCCTTTCAAAAAGTAATATTTTGTCAACACAAGAATTTCATTTTTATCCATTTTTCACAGTAACAAAAACTGCTGCACTTAAAATGATATATGTGTGTGTTCAGAAACTAATGACCCGGCAGCACATACATGCGGTTTTTGTAGGTAAGGCCTAACTAAGAATCATTTGTATTTAAGTCTACCTTTCTTAAAAGAATTATATGTGCAATACATCAACTTGAATTTAAAGTACCAAAAACACAAAATATATTTTGACGGCTTATAGTTTTATTTATGGCTTTATAAGACGTAGGAAACAAAAACAAAATTCCAATTATATATTACTTTTTTTTAATAAAAAAATATATAATACTTTAATTCCATACAAAATAATTATCTGTGCAAAACCGAAAACTTCTTAAAATTCATATCCAATATTATTCAGCTGCCAGATCACAAAAAGATTGTAGATGAATTTGCAAATATAGTTATTTAATGGCAATACAAATGAAACGAATGAAAAAATTTTAAACCTTATGTACAAACAAAATATTTGAACCACGAATACTGCATACTGAAAAAAATTACCGTTATTAATTCACGAGATACATTAAAAAAAATATTTGGCCATGTAATTCTTTTACGATCTAACTACACATCTGTCAGGCTGGAAATTTTTCGATTGTCCTGTTATAACACTAAACTAAATACCGAGCAAAAGACAAACATATTCAGCGATAAATTCCTGAACGGCATACAAGGTCTCTCACACTGTGTTATCTTGATTTACATATGAAGTGTATATTACCGGCGTGATAGTAGCAGGGGTGAGCCTATTTTTGAGCGACTGGAGGATCTACATAATACCATTTAAATTGCCTTTGGCGGGGTTGTGAGTAGGTTTTCTGATTATAATGTTTTAATGTATAAAAGTGTGAAGCACGCATAACTCCTTACTGTTTTAATCCCAAAACAAGTACTGTGCAGGTACTCCGCTTCTCATATATTTTGTTATTTGTTTTGTTCCAAAGCCTTAAAATTGTTCGAAAAAGAATACACACTTCATAATAGTTTGGAATAGGGCATTGCCAAATTCGAAAAGTTTTCAATATTTCTGATATTTATATTCTTTACTGCGGATTTTTTGTGGTTTTATTTTATGATTGGTTTGGCATATTTCGATTATTTTTTGCAAAAGATAAAACCTTGACCGCATTTTTCTCCTCATTTCATCTATATGTGTCACATCGCTAAGAAAACTTCTAAAGTCCAAGTTATAAACGCGTTTCTCTTGTATTTTCTGTGAAGATAGTTGATTTCCAACTAATTTTAACTTTTAGACATAGCACATTTTTCCTATAACTTCTTTCAGGTGGAAGTTGTAGCAAAAATGTTAAAGTTTACAAATAACATAAAGGTATTCGCACACATAATAGATGTGACAAAGCCAAGCAGAGCTTGACCAACTACAAATATTATAAACTTTTGGCACGGGAGGTCAACAAAGGGAATTTCGTGATTGTTTGATATATTTAAAGCTTATTTCCACAAAAAATATAATGTATGGATTTAAAATAGTCATCGAATTACGAAAAAAAAATCCTGAATACTTTTACTATTTATATTAAAATGTACATACTAAGTACATTCATTCACCTAGTAATAATAATCACTGGCTGTGGAAATTTCCCAACCACGAAATATATTGCAAAATCAATGAATAAAAGCATAATAGAGAAGAACTCAAGCCACCTGTAGTAACATTTATTTAATGTCAAGCAATGCACTTTCACAACACTTTCAGATAACATAAGTCACCCACCCACACCTTTCTTTTTAACTTCGTTTTGTAAACTTTAATAGAGCCTTTCGTTGAAGTTATGTTGTCTCCGAGGAGAATTTAGGAATTAAATATAAAGCAAAAGCGCCGGTCACGTTACAAGCTTTCGACGCAGCACAAATTTGCACTTAAGTATCTGAATCACAATTACAAGGGAAGGCAAATTAATTTCCAAGTAATTACAAACTCTACGCTCTTATTGTTTTGCAAATGACAGATCCTTGTTACGAATGTATACACAAATAAATCAAGAAGTTCACCAAAAACAAATCTATACAAAGTACCGTATAAAAATTGCAGACCACTTAAACAATTTGCTGAAATTGTAAAACTTACTGAATACCATTAGTATAGATTACAGATCCTGATTTATACAAAAATGTCTGAAACGACACTAAGAAATCATATCACCCCTATTGGAAAAACCGGTATAATGAAAACCAACGCACCAACTACATATCCTGCCCTATTGCTTTTCTGTTTCGACGTTTGTACTACTTTCTCACCCATACTTATATTAAGCAAGCCTTAACTAAGATAAAAACCGGTTAAAGGTAGATCGACTCAGATTTACGTAAGAGTACAAAATAATGAAAATCTTAGTTGCAGGTCACATGAAAGGGAATAAAGAAAGTGATAATACGATTTTCTACTACAACGTTATGTTCTCGAATCCGCATCATCCACATCCACATCCGCACACACGTTTAGCCTTAAAGTAATTTGCGACAAACCACAAGACAACGACCGATAATTACAGGTGAAATGAACGCTGGTAGCAGACGCGGCGTTAAATGTGTTTTTTACTTACCACCACTTATCCTTAAAATATTTGCGGTTTCTACGGCTAGCACGTTTTTCCAGTCGCCAGCTACCTATTAATTCTCGGCTAATAATCGTTGACTTCTGGTAGCTTGTTGTTTACAGTTATTTCGTTACCGTTGACACTGACATTCATGGAAACAGGAAAAATCATTATAAGAACACTTGTTATCTCACAAACACATACATACATACATACTGGTACATTTACGCATATACATTATTATATTCTTGCAACCAGTTGCTTCAGAGTATTCAAGTTTTGTTCACCTAACGGTCGTACGTAGCACGTAAAACTAAGCGAGATAGATATAGAGTTACATATATGAAATTGATCAGGATGACGAGAAAAGTTGAAATCCGGTTGACTGTCTGTCTGTCCATCCGCCCATGCAAGCTGCAACTTGAGCAAAATTGAGATATCTCGATAAAATTTGGTATTTACATAGGTTCTTCAGTATAAAATAAGTTCGAGTTCATAGAATTAAACACGTAAATTAAGATATAAAGTTGTAATTTTATACAGAGGATCATAGTAGCAAAGGGTACCTGTACCCAGAAATGTTTTGAAGAAATGGGCATGGTACCGCCCTCTAACAACGAACGTGAAATAGATCATCTTGTGACTGGAAGTAATTAACTTTGGTGGGTACAACTAATTAAAAAGCAAAAGGAATGGAAGTAAATGGAATGGAGAGGTTCCAAAAAATGATCGTGTTGAATTTTTTTCGTGTATTTTTTAGAAAAGTTCATTCAAAAACAAAAAATTTAAAAAAAGGTCCCCGAAAGTCAATTTCTACAAAAGTTATGGCTATTTGAAAATAAAAAAAAATGCATTTTTGAAAAATTCATAACTGTTTGAAGTTGGACAAAAAATGTTTTCAAAGGGTAGAAAAGGATGGATAAGTTTCAGCAAAATCTAAAGGGGTCGGGTTCAAAAGTGGTCGACTGGTATGGAAGACCCCGTATACAAAAACTGTTTAGAGAAATAAAGATGTCCCACTTAAGCATCACACAAGCAAGGGGAACATACGTAAAGATAACAAATATTAATACGTATGTATATTATAGAGGCGCTAACTTTATAAATGCCACGTTCGCATAAATAAAATAATCAGGAGATGCTGACTAAACCACCTGTGGCACAATTTGGTACACCCAATCACTGACACATCCTTGGTCTCATTTTATATTTGCTGCAATCTGTCTTTTTATTCAAAAGCAAACAATTTCAATCGGAAGTCAATACCATTCATTCGCCATTATTCTTTGGCATAGTAGCAAATGAAATTTCCTCGAAACGTTTAACATTAGGTTTACATATATGGCGGCACATGTTGAAAGCGGAAGCTGTTCACTGTTCATTGTTGGCGAAAACATGATTCGTTTTTTTTGTAGAAAAAAATTTTCTGAAAGGAGATGTCTTTTAAGTATTTGGGAGGTAGATTTGAATGCCTCAAGCTGATAAAAAGCAAAAAATTTAAAAGTGTAAGACGGAAGACCTTCCCGTTTCAATAGCTCATTATGGGAGAGACTTTCTTAGTGGTGTCTAAGACCCTATTCACTACTTAACATATGTACATACATATATGTAGAATATGAAAATTACCATTATTACTTCGTCGTACATTTTAAAATATTAATTGCTTCAACAATTTTTCAACCACAATAATGAATGTATTCATCACAAATTCATCAAAACTTGTGTTCCCTACATGTTTTTGCAATACACAATACCGAGTTGGTTAAGTTGGAGCTGCATCATCCAAAATGCGGTAGTTCGGAGTACCTGTTGGTGCAACTATTAGTGGTACAGAAACATTAGAATATGTTCCAATATGTCTAGTTATACCAACATCAAATGCTGTTCGTGTACCGAGTGGACTTACTTGACTTTAACGACTTGAGCGGTTGTAGGTAACATTTAAAATTCTGCTTCACTCAAGTAAAATGGTACAAAATCAACTGGTATTAATGCAAGAGAAGTAGTAGCTTGATCTATAGTTGCAGCCGTTTGAATATTCTCTGTACTATACTCGTAACCATAGCTTATCATTATTCTTGTTTTGAAAAATTTATATTGCTATCTCTGCACGGTCTACATTTTAAGCCTCTCTTTCCCTCGATTAAAATCCAATGAGTGTAAAGAGCAATTATTGCAGACAAGCCGAGTTGTGACACAAATTGGCATTTGTCAGATGACCTCGATGAAATTCTCTCGTTTTTTGTCACTAAACAGTACAAAATAATTTAAAAAAAAGAATAATTCCAACAAAAATCGTTACCATGGGCCCACACAGATTTTCTCTGTTGCTAAGTTTAAAAGTACTCTGCTAGCGACTTTTTACTAACCTAATCGTGCAACATATTGACTGTTTTCTAGAACAATGTATTGAAGTTTAATGCAGGTAAGGTAAATAAAGTAAATGCAATTTATTGAAGTGATGTTTCTTTGAGATGTGGCATAAAAAAATGTAAACACATTAACGAACTACGAAAGGACAGGTTAGGAAGAGTTATATAGAAACACTCATTTCCTTTTATGAGCTACTGGTTAAGTTAAAACAATTGTATCATAGTGTATTTATTATAAATTAAAAGTAGAAGAACCTATTGAGGTAACACTTTTAAGAGAAAACCCTGTAAAAATGAATACGAATTTGTTTTCGACACAAGGCACCACTTATTGCTAATTTTTTAATTTTACAAAATAATCACAAAACTGTAAATTACATTTCATTGTAGAAAATTAAGCTTATTAGGCAATCTAATCAAATACCAATTATGCCACTAATTTAATTGATAACTTTTCACTATCTTGATATAGACACACTCGTGAAAATATATTTCTACCAATCATTCGATTACCATATCACACTAACTTACAGCCTTAACATTTAGCGACTTTGATATTAGATGCTATTTCTTATTAATTTTATATGTTGGAATCGGGAGTCAAGGGCTGTAATCACAACCAGTTAGCATACATGGCTTCATGGCAAATTTTTGAATTATAATTCGTATGATGAACATTTCAAATACCTCACAGACCTCTTGGCACATCAGTCGCTAATTTTTTCTGCGGTTTTCTTAAGTAGTGAATCACACAGGATAAAATGGATTCCCTATTTCTTTTGCCTTCTGGAATAGTATGATTTCCTATTCTAAGGTTAATTTGCATTTGCATACTTAGTATGTATGTATATGAAAAAGCGTACATCTTCTTTCAACAAAATATAAATACGAGGGCTAAGATATATATATTTCTGGCCTAATAATGAAAAATAGGAATATTTATCAACGAAAATGGTTTTATTGTTTTTCAAAATATTCTCCATCGAGATTTATACACTTTGGCATGTGCTCAAAACTAATTTTCGAAGCACTTTTTCCACTCCGATTGAGACACCTCCAAAACTTGGTTTTTGAATCTTCAACAGAATCTTCTGGCGTCGAAAATTGTTGACCACACATTATTTTCTTGATGTGTGGGAATAAAAAGAAGTCATTGGGTGCCAAGTCAGGGCTGTACGGCGGATGACCCATCAATTCGACGTTTTGGCCGGTCAAAAAGGCGCTGGTTTGAGCCGATGTGTGAGAGCTCGCATTGTCATGGTGCACAATGATTCGTCTTCTCTTGTTTTTCGAATTTCTCCGAAGACTTCAGGCAAACAAATGGTGGTGTACCACTCAGAATTGACCGTCCTACGTTGCTCAAGCGGAACAGTCGCCACATGACCAGTTTTGCCGAAGAAACAGGCGACCATTTGCTTCGAAGTGCTTCTTCCACGAACAACTTTCGTTGAATTTGGCTCGTCTTGGAAGACCCACACGGTCGATTGCTGTTTTGTTTCGGGCTCATACGCATAGATCCATGATTCGTCACCTGTGACGATCTTATAAACGTCTTTTGAAGCACCGCGATCGTATTTTTTCAGCATTTCTTTACACCAATCCACACGAGCCTTTTTTTGAGCGATTGTCAAATTGTGCGGGATCCAACGAGAACAAACCTTTTTTACGGCCAGGTGTTCATGCAATATCGAATGTATGCTTGCATTATCAGTTCACGTACGGCATCGATGTTTTCTGACACAACGGCTGTTTTTGGACGACCTTCACCGAATTCGTCTTTGAACGAGCGTCGGCCACGATTGAATTCGATGTACCAGTTTTTCACAGTGCTATAGGATGGTGCTTCATAGTCATACAAAGAATTTAGTTTATCGAGGCACTCTTGTCGTGATAATCCACGCCGAATGTTGTAAAAATGATCGCACGAAAATGTTCACCAGTTAATTCCATTTTTTGGTCGAGATGACTTTTTTAATTCCCCGTAAATAAAACAATTCACGATTAAATGACAAAACGTTATGATTGATGTTATGCTAAAAAATGTCAAACTTTCCAATGGAAATGTCAGATTGCACTTGGCAACACTTAGTGTTGCCTAGGCCAGAAGTATATATAGCAGCCCTCGTACGTCCATATGGTCCGAATCTTTTGTTTATCTACAATTTACATTGTACACACTGTACACATCTGTAACACCTCACATGTATCTACATATGTATGTATCATCTGTATCTGTAATCTCTCCAAAAATTGCAAATAGCATTATTCTACCCTTAAGCTAAAAACAGAGTTGGTTTAATCAAATTATATATCCGGGTAATATAAGATATTTATACCACGAACAGGGCATATTTAGTTTACCACGAAGTTTGTAGCACCCAAAAGTAAAGATCGAAGGCCCTATTAAATTTATTAATAAATCACCAACGTAAAGTGCCGAGTTGATTTAGCCATATTCGTTTATCTATATTTCGATATATACATAAATAGCTTTCTCTTTAAGGAGCTAGTCATTTGTTGGGCTCACCGATATCATACTACTAAAGCATATAACTGATCTACAAACTGAACGATCAAAATCAAGTTCTTGTACGGATACATTTTTAATTTGTGAAGGGTATTCTAGCTTCGGTTTAGCTAAAGTTGAAGTCAATTTATAATTTGAAAGTAAGCTAATAAAAAATTTTCATGAGTGAGATATATTTTGGAATTTCGCTTATTATTTCAGTTGCATAAAAGAATTTTCGTCCTTGGCAATTAACTGACTTATCTAACAATTTTTCCCATGCCTATATTTACAAAACCGATTGCTCACTATAAGCGCATAGTTGTTAAATTGTTAATGCGCACTTGTTGCGTTCTGCTTGGAGGCCGGCATGACAACTGCGCTGCTTGTTTTAGGGGTAGCAACTGAATTACGTTAATTAATTAAAACCAATGGCGCGTTGGCGAATGAAATGTTGCAGACCGCATTACTAACATGCACAGCATAAGCAATACAGCTTAATAGGTTTAGGAGAGCTGTTGTGGCATACTCGTTCTTATGCTGTTTGGCATTTGATAGCAAAATGTTAATTAAATTATTTTGACTAGGAGCAATTATGTAGGAATCTTAATTGACAGTGGCGACTGAAGTGTCATTACTGAAACAAAAACAAATACCTCTTTAGAATCGAGGTAAATCTAAACATAAATACATATGTATGGTAGAACCAACTGTACAGTGGATGTTATTGATCTCTTGCAAAAGCTTAATTTTGAATAGTGCCATAAATTTACATACGCGAGAATATTAGACAACTCAATTAGGTAAACGATGTTCACTCATCGGAGAAGAGAAGAATGTCGGCAGATGAATATTGTTCAAGACTTTTTAAACATATTTCAGTACAAAAACGACACTTAGATGATTTCTAATGTAAACAATTTGATAACAACAAACAAATCCAGGCAAAGTTGATGGTAGCTAAATTTAACTTCTACAGCTGTTATAACATTAAACATATTCAGTGCTAATGATTTTTAGCGAATAATATTTACTTAAAGTACCGATAGTATGTACAAAGAGAGGTTGTTTAAGCAAATAAGCGATATAATAAGCTATTCTAAATATTTTTTTGCAAATCTATATAGATATGGAATTCTGTCTCAAATAAATCACATTTTTGGTACAAAAATTAAAAGTTGAGCGTATGAAATTGTAACGTATACAACACTCTGCATATCGTCACAAGTTTAAGCAAGAGTAAGGGTGAGCTATTGTAACGTACCACTATCAGGACTTTCCTATTATCAGATATCTTCCCACAATTTCATATATAATATGACATGAATGTCACTGTGCTTTAAAAACCCGCTCTTATGTATCTGCATATAAAGTCAGTGCCATACTATCAGTCCTTGGGAATATTTGTAAGATCATAACTACATACATTTGAAAAAAGAGAGTCCGCATACATTTCAACATTTGGCTTTATATTATGTATTTTCTTAATGCTAAATATACATACTTATTGACTAGCAACAGGTCGTTTCTTCACTACACGTGATGCAATGTAGCTCTTTAGTCTTGCATTCATGCTCTCGCTCTTCTTTACGCTCTTTCTTATAGGAAATTGTTGTCGCTCTCACAAAATCAGGATTGGTGTTTACTATTATACATACCTTTAATACTTTATACACTATATGTGAGCAGCTTTTCCTTCTGCATTCTTCTATGTATGCCCATTAAGTACACCATGCCGGATGAGCAATGCGTGAAAGTGTGATGAAGCTTTCTTATCAAAACTCGTTGAATGAATGAAATTTTATGATTATTGTCGCGTTCAAATGAGAGGGAGAGCTGATAGAAAGCTTTGTTACTATGAGAGTAAAACAACAACAACAGAGTTGGAAAGAATAACAATACAAAGAAGCACAATAACAATATTATACAGACTGAATGTTGTGTGTGAAAAAGAGCAGTTGTTCTTTTGGCTGCATGGGAGACAAACTCGATTGCTGCTAACTTTCTAGCGTAGAATAGCTTGGGTTTTTTCTTTTACTTCATTCGTTTATTCATTGCGTTTACATTCACTCACGCCAACTGAATGCTCAAATGGAAACGCAGCTTGACGTCGCTGCGCTGCACTGTTATGATAACTGCGACGTTTTGCTCGGCAGCTGTGTTGACGAATCGCTCTTTAACGCGTTGAGTGCGTTCACAAACATCATTCCGTCGTTGACCGGACAAAGAGTCGCACGCGTTCCCGCGCTTCTGCTTTTGGAATAAAAACAGGATATACTAATACAAAATATCAAACTATCGGAAATTGTGAGTTAGTGAAATTCGTGCGTGAGTTTAAGTGTAACTGTTCACTAACATATGGCTTAAGTGAACTTTACTATGGGAATCAAATGTGTAAGGATGTAAGCTGTGGCTTGCTTGAGTTTTCAACAGTGTCAGTTTTCGTCTGTGATTATTTGGCGACACTTCGGATAAGCCATTGTGTGTTCATTCGTATGTGCATGCAACTGGAAACTACGACTAAATACCCGTCGCTGCCTTCACATCCGCGCGTTGAATAAAAAAGTCATTACATTTGAATATAAAGAATAAAATTACTCGCTACAATTGTTTGCGTCTTATCGCCTTACGGTCATTAAAAATCACTTCGCTTGTTTAGACAAAAGAAGACATACATTTTTTTTTGTATTTTTTTAAACTATAGTAAAATTGCGCATACAATATTCGTATTTATAATGGCTTTTGCAAATCAAATTTATTCGCATTAATTAACGAGTGCTGCTTGACATCGCAAGTTCTTCAAGTTAATTCTTATAATCATGTAAAATTCATTATGCAGCGCTTAGGATATGGAGTGATTTATTTAAAAAAAAAAAAAGAAATCAGAATAATTGTTTTCCAACGAGTTTCATCATTAACATTTACTTACAGTGTTAAATGTCATGAATGGTTAAACGTCATGAAGAAAGTTAAAAGGCAATAAATGCAAAACTTTGTGAGAAGGAGTGCATTTTTTTAAATATCTTCAGCTTACTAATATCTTTATCGTTTTGAGAGAAACTGTTTTATTTTATTAAAAAAGTTGAAGTTTATATTGAAAGATTTCAAAAGTGTTGAACAATATTTAAGAGGCAAAAATATATATTTTAACATCATTCAAGACTTTTAACAGTGAATATGTAAATTCATCCTAATTTCCGTGATGCAGAACTACAAAAGGGTTATTAAAAATAAAAAAAAAAAACACATTATTATTTCTACTTTGAATAAATGAAACAAATTATTATGTACAGGGAGGGCCATCTAACGTTTTAAATTTTAATTATCTTGATTTCGACATTGGAAACGTGAAATACCATTGGGAAAGTGGGATATTCAGTAAAAAGTCTAAAATTTATGAAATGGGTCACTATTCACTAGAAAAAAGCCGATTACAGTTCGCAGATTGGACAGAAGATCGTTTGACCGAGGATGGTAAATTTTACCGAAAAAATCATCTTTTCGGACGAGGCTCATTTCCACCTCGATGGTTACGTTGACAAGCAGAATTGTTGCATTTGGGGCACAGAAAATACGCACGTGCCATACAACAAACGCTACACTCAATCTTTTACGCCCTATCTTCGAAAATCGCATAATCAGCAAAAGAGGTGATGTCAAGCCTCTATTGCTCTATGTTATTTGTGGGAGTAATGCAGAGGAGTATTTGTTTGGATTAAACAGTCATCTTTTGTATAAGAATACATACCAATACGAATCAGAGTAATATTAACTACGCAGTAAGTTAAGATATACATATAATCTGTTTTCCTATGAGAATAATTATCATAACAAATGAATCAGAAACGAGTTCATTATTGAAATTTGCTCAAAACGAGTAATATTGAATTGTTACTGAAATAAGCTTTATTTCATTTGAGTCTAGATCTACGAACGATACGAATATATGCAAAATTTGAATATGGATCTTACTTTTTTGTATTCTAAAAAAATCACTACTTACGTTCTTTAACATTTTAACGTAGCTTCTATGAATGTAATTTAATTAAAATGCATGAGGCCTCTTTATGAACAAAACCCAATTGCACACTCTGGAATGTTTTGTATATCGTATTGTATTTATGTGAAATTAACTTGAGTGTATGGGTTGTCTGGTTTTAGACTATAAGGATGAATGCTAAATAAAGCATATTAATACCTTAGCGCCACAATAGGCCTCTCTCACGCTGGATGTGATTGTAAAGGTAAACTTCTATTTATATTGAAAGTCTAAATTTTTGGTGTCAAAACAAGCGCGTTGAGAAAATTTGTAACAGCGATTCCTGAACGCCTAACACAACACCTCTTGAAGAACAAAATATCTACACATCTTTGATTAATTGCACGCACAACATGACAAAGTGTATACAACCACAATTCTTTGGCTTGCCTCTTAGTATATCTTCGAGTATTTTATATGTATGTGCGTAGACCTTTTCAACGCTTTGTGGTTACTCAAATCCTCACTGGCGACGTAGGTAGTTGATTTTCTGGTTCAAGTGTTTCGACGCCTAACAGTATGCTAACAAATAAGCGATGTGTGTTTTCCACTTTGAGGGGCCTCATAACAAGGCATCGGAATACTGATAACGTAATGCATTTCACATGGATAGGTATATACATCAGGCATAATTGTGTGTATGCATGTGTTAGTACATATATTTGCTTTTTTAAGTTGTTTGATTATTAGTGTTTGTTTGGCAGTTACCGGCTGCGTTGACATTTAAATTTGTGTATGTTAAGTGCGCGCAAATACATATTTATTCATTTTTATGTTTATGAGTATGTACATGAAATTTGGCAGCGAACTAGTGCCCAAGGAATATATGTGTGTCTACTGTAACCTCATTTGTATTAGTATCATGGCCGTCCCATTTGCATTATCGTCAAGCAATTTGAGAGTCAACCGCTTTTAAAATACTGCCATCAGCATACTCAGTCAGTCAAGAGCATTCCACAAATTTGTGTGTGAAGAAACTCGATACTTTAATAAAATTATATACAAATGTTCATACCTTTGTCTAGTTAAGCTATTTAATGATATGTGGTAATTGAATAGACACTATTGTGTTCCTAGCAAATATCCCAATGTTTAAAAGCAGTTATGCCAAGCCGCTTTATACGAGTATATGTGTGGTATGTTTATATGTATTCATAATCAAAACACTTTACAAAATGAGTATACCGCCGAATCTCTTCCCTTTGGTTGGCTTGCAATTTGAGCACTCTTTAAGCTGTATTGGTATTTCATTTGAGTTATGTACCTTGCACACTCACAAGTTCGTAGCTAATAAAATTGATGGTTGAAAAATTGTTTTCTGCTTTGCCATGTATTATTCCCTGCCTATAGATGCACTTCTTTATCGAATTTAATTGTTTGGTAAATAATGTGTAAAAAAGCAATTTTAAAGCAAAAGATTAGAAAATCCTATTTTGATTAAAGCTATCGAAATGTTATGTAAATTTGGAAACTAAAAACTTAAAGCAATTATACACAATTTATAGAAATATTGTAAATAATATTTAAAAAGTATTTAACTATTCAAGCACAACTAAAAAATTTACTATATTCTGAACAGGTTACGTATTTTAAAATTGCAAAGATGTTTGTAGCAACCAAAAGGTAATTTTGGGGACCCTATTAAGTTTATATACTCATATAAATGTTTAGCGTGACAAGCAGATCCAATTTTACCACTTTTGTCTGTCTGCCTGGATGTATCCGAACTAGCAACCGACTTTTTGGGATATCGAATTGAAATTTTCACACATTCAAATTCCCTCAAGAAGCTGGTCGGAAACGCTGTTAACGGAGAACTAAATAATAACTCATACATTACGGCAGATAAATAAAAGAATTTTGCGTACTCAAAGAAAAATATTCGTGCTATAATATTATACAAATATTTTTAAGCGGGAATTTGTTTAAATAATAATATTTTACATTCAATTTTATTAAACAATTAAAAAATTGTGTGCCTTCCTCACGCTAAAATAATTTCAAACTTTGTGACCGCGGAAAATGTTTACTTTTAGTCATTTGATAATCTGCAAATCTGGGTATAAAAACAAACAATGTAGGTAATAAATGGGCTGCCAAATTTAATATCAAATATAATATATGTTATAATATTGGATAAAATGTGCACAAAAAATTTTTTCAAGTTAGATAAATGGCAAATAAACTCAAAGTAAATAATCAATTTCAGTTGTAGGAAAAACTTTACAATGGTCATACATGTGAATCGCGGTAAATCAGAAAAAAATTGTATTTAGGGAGTTGCAAATAAACCTACACCCAACACAACGTCCAACAAAGCAAATCCTCTTCATTTACCAAATGCTGCGTGTCCTCAAAATGTCACTCATACGGCAAGGCCAACAGCTCGTACCCTTTTTAACTTCCTCTTGATTTCGCTATGGCTCAGAAAAAGAATTTGGATAAGCAAAAATGAACTTTTATCTGTAGAAAATTATGCACATTAGATTGGTATAGATATTTTTTGTATTTTGCTTGGTACGAAGTATGTAAGACTCTCATTGAGTTGTGAAGGTTAAACCTTGAGGACATTCAACTTAAGAGTTAAGGAAATTTCGTAATGATCAAATCGCTTATGTTAGACGTGGCAGAACTCGAGAATTTTCAACATATTATTTTACTGTTTCAAGGTTATTTATGTAGATTTCGATTAAATCAAAGTCGATTCGTTTTAATTTATTTAATTAAATTTATTTAAAAATTATATTTATTATAAAATATTACAGGTGATCTTATAGGTTTGATGACCGTATTTCGACTGCCCGCTTTTGAAGTACGCGCTACCGTCCGTTTCTACTTGCCTTGCATTCGTCTGTCGGTCCCACATTTATTCGGTCACTTAATATATTTACTGATCAATGATCCTTTCTACTAGCTCTCATTTTATTCAAGAACCCGCTTCAATGCTTTTAAATACCTCATTCGAAGGCAATATTTATTGTATTTAAATACTCATCTACGTGTGCTGACTAATTAGTAGCATATTTGATTCAAATTTAATCCTATGCATCGGTATAAGGAAAATTTTGGCAACCCTTACAAAAATTTACAGTTCTGTACATATATTTGTTTGTGTACTTGTATTAAGACTCCTCTGTGGGTTCCTCTAAGAAACACACTCACATACACATTAGTTGTGCTAAATTGCAAGTTTGCAAAAGCAAGTTGTATATTTCGCTGTAAATTTCTTTTGTTTATTGCGCATACCGCCATTGATATTATGAATTCCTTGAAAGGCCATTCATCAAATTATCAAATAATAGAAGCTTATAGTTGCCATATTTCTGAACTGAAATGAAGAGTAAGTCGATGACTCACTCAGTGACTTGAGTATGTAAATAATGTCCATTTAATCGGTTGTGGTCTAGGATTAAGAAGACACGTTTCCATGCAATTTCATGAAAATATTTCACACACTAACCGATATATCTGGTATAAAGTCTGATATATTATAAAAAGTATTGTCAACTATAGCATATGTGAGCTGAGGTAAGTCGAGCATCGATGTCTCTTATTTTCGGTAATATACTCTAATATATCCAATAAATTGAGCTAACTAATACCATCGTACATATTGCCCGATATATGTGGCTTAAAGCCAACCGGTAGTTAAAATTCATACATTAGGTATATGAGAGCCACGGATAATACTGATTGGATTTTATCCATTAATGGCATTAACTATACTGTACTATTGCCAGAAAAAGAGTCTCTCTAGATACCACTGAACTAGCTCAAATATTTGGTATAAAATAAGTCGGGACTTTGAAATTTCTTGTATTACGCATACAGAACTATGCTTTAACCCGATTTGGATCTTTCTTGCACCAAAATATGATGTGTATGATCACCAAAACAAGACGTTTTCTAAGTTTAATTGTTATATCTTACATAATGCCCAATTTCGCATTTCAATTTCGCACGAAAAATTTATCTCGGGATAATATTACGTTCTTAGTTTGATTTAACTTAGAACCGTTCCAGAGAATTAAATTTTGTCCTATTTGGTCATCGGCTCCTATGAAGCTCTGTTGCAGAATAATTTCTGGCCGTAGGTACCTCGAAATGCAATGGTATTGATGACAATGAAATAAGCCCTCTAGATAAATTTTCTTAGATCATGTGTAGTAATATTTCAATGAAATGTCAAAGCGATGCAACATTTTCGTGAAGTTTCTTGCCAGAAAAAGATTGCTTAAGTCACACACCCACATCTTTATTCTTGAAGTCCATATGAAAAATATCCTTAGACCATTCATATATAGGTTAAGTTATTTACGCGGTAATTTGCGGGCAAGTCACAAATAAAATTCGCCATAGAACTCCGGCCACACTTGAAATTTTGAACGTCTCGTAAACTTTCCCTTAAGTACTTAAATCACAATTAAAAGAGCAAATAAAACATTTATAAGTAACGCAATGCAAATGTGAAGTAATTAGAAAATCTGCCAGCTTATTGCTTCTCAAACAAACTCGCTAACAAAAACAATAAAATAAGAGAGAAGGTTCGCAAGAAAGTCAACACTCCAAACAACAACAAGTTGTGCTACGCATCAGATGCGCAACAATTTAACAGCTTGCACGCCACTGTTTGGTTCAGGTCAGCTGGAGGGACTGTTTATTCAAGACAGAACAGAAAACGGGTTTTGCGAAGACTAGCGCCTTTACTAAATTTTTCGTTTACTCAGCAGTCACGTGAATGGACGGTTTTCGTACACTTCTAGCTTGATCTTCACGCTTTAATTGATGCGATGCGCTTTTGCTCAGCAGTCAGCGGTCAGTTAGTTAACCTCTTTTGAAAGTATTATTTTTTATTGTGGTTTTGTTACTTTTAAACATTGTTCTTGGCATTTGTGCACTGCAGACAGACCAAGATTGCTGTGGTTAGTGATTAAACCTTGTGCCAAATTGACTCTTGTTACGAGATTGGGTTGAATAAAAAAAATTGGTATAGTTGATTATTAATTGAATTAATTGTTAATAATATTATTAAAAGTTATACCCAACCGCCCTTATTTGGCCTTTTAATCCCAACGCAATTGCTTTTATTTATGGTCGACTGCTTTTAAACGTTTCGAAATGAGCATTCCTAGTGCTAATTTTCAAAGATTTTTGGCTGCCCGTACTGTCTGTAAAAGAGATCACTTCGCTCCGCTAGAGCATCTTCACAATAAATTTGTAGTAAAATGCAATGACTTTCGGTCAAGGTTTTCTTCATATTTTGCGTAGTGACGAAAAGCCTTGCGCGAAAGAACTTTTCCAAGCGCAAAGTTCCGCATATTTGAGTGAAAAAAAAAATATTACATATAATACATAGGTTACATATTAATAAATATTTATGGTTTACTCTCAACAGAGTACAAACAATAAGTTTGTTACACCTAGAAAGAAACTTCGCAACCGCATTAACATATATATGTACGTATATGAATAGTATAACGAGCTGAGTCGATTAAGTCATCTTCATCTGTCAGTCCCAAATTTCCAAAGTTTTTTCTCCAAAAATCTGGTCTACGCAGTGTAACTGCACCAAATGATTTGTATTCCTATAACCATGTCGTTTTAGCAACACTAAATGTGTTAATGATTTAGACGAACTTTCAAGCCATTTTATATAATTTTAATTACGTATAACTTTCAAAATAACGTTTTTGTGAAAAAAAAATCTTTAATACTTTTTTGTAGAGCGAAAAATTTTGTATTCGAACATTTTTTCAGGTTAACTTCTTCAATACATAGTATAAAATGTTTCCATCCTATATAAATGGGAAACAAAATAAAAATTTTGAGGCAAAAACTAAAACTTAGTACATAAAAATTTCGCGGTTGTATGACGAAGCTTTAATTATTTTAGACTTATTGTGCCTTTGCGTAAGTTTTTCCTTTGAAATAGTCGAAGTATACCCTTTTCCGCTCGCATGAATTCTATTAATTAAGTAATAGTTTTAAATGTCCTTTAGGTAAGTATAAAGTTTTCACTTTGTCACAAGCTGTTTCTTTGATCTCAATCATAATTCTTAAAAAAAATTTAAAGATTGAAGAAGTTAAGCCAGACTACGGGGTTTGACAATTAAGTAACCTGTGACCTTGAATTTCCCTTTCTCTTTCCGACATCGCGCACCCCCCTTTCCACTGATATATGTACCATCGCTCTAGCTTGTTTAGTTCGCCTGCTGCGTCAAGTTGTGTAGACGTGTGTTTGTAGTGTTCGTCACGAATATGAAAAACCCAAAACAAAGAGCAACGCGTCGCGATAAAATTTTGCGCCAGGTTGGGCGAAACAGCTTCGGAAATGTATGCTAAGATTGTAAGAGTATATGGTGATAGTGCTCTTAGTCGTGGCCAGGTCACAATGGTTGTCTGCACGCGCCACCCACCCGAAAAACGCTCGCATGAGCAAGTCGAAGGTGAAAACGATGATTATTGGTTTTTTTGATGGCCGTCGAATCGTCCACAAAAAATTCATTCCACCGGGAAAACTGTGAATCAAGTCTACTATTGCCAAGTACTCGAAAGATTGCGAAAACGAGTCAACAGGGTGCGCACAGACATTGCTCGTAACTGGATCCTTCATCACGACAACGCGCCATGCCACACCGCCCTCAGCGTGTCCCAGTATTTGATATCCAAAGGGATCGGCGTGTTGCAACAGCCGCCTTATTTGCCCGACATGTCACCCTGTGCCTTTTTTGTTTCCTAAAACAAAATCGGTGGTCAAAAGAACCCATTTTGAGTCGATTACGGACATCCAGGCGGCCGTGACGAGGGTACTCGCGGACATCCCAGTCGAAGCGTTCCAGAAATGTAAGGAAGCATGGAAAACACGCTGGAGTCGCTGTATAGCTGCCCAAGGGGACTTCTTTGAAGGGGATGGCAAAGTTGTAGAATAATTTCCAAATATACGGTTTTTATGGAATCAGTCTTATTACTTATATAATAATTTTTATGATTATTTAGAAGCATATAATCAACACAAGTTCTTTGCTATTTCCTGTCAAACGCAGAATTTTAGTACGACTTAATTCAAGCCCACAGATCCACTAAATTATGAATACTGCAACTACGTACTCGTATACAGCCATACAACCGGCAGCCATACAACTGTAGGATCTGCACAGAATTGAGTCACTGACGCCGCTCAAAAGCAAGATAGTTTTGAGTTATATGCTCAAAAATACCGAATTTATTTATGCATTAGAGCTTATATTTGTATTTGCCAGCTTTTGTTGATTAACTTTTTTCCACGTACACTGGTTTGATCATAAAAAAATGTTATGGCTCTCGTCTACAGCGTTCAGTCGGTGGGTCGGTCGGTACGAAACATCACAGTTCAAATTACAAGTACAAATCTATTGTACTATTTGATATAATTAGGCATCGTAAATGGTAAACTAGGAGAGAACGGTATATACCGTATTTTAGAAAGATTTGCTGTAACTAAGAATTAATAAATGGAAAGTTTCTACAGTTAATCAAACAATTTAAAGCTGTATAAAAATAGTTAATGATAGGAACGATTATGTTGTGTGAGAATTAAAAGAACATTTCCATCTATATATCATTAAAAAATATTATTAAAAAAATTTAACTGAAATTTGTTAACTAAAAACAATGCTAACTGTGATGTTAAAAAAAATTAATTAGTAAGAACAAAAATATCACATATTATCTTTTTCTATTGAAGAACTTGAACGAAAATTTAAATATTTACTGTCTAATTTCCATTGACTAAGTCATATGAAACTATCGGGACTTTTGAATGAATTGAGAACTTAGTTAGGGGAAGAGTTTCAGCCAATAAGCACATTGTTCTCCATGTGAAAACCTCTTGCTGGTTGATTATATAACGATACTGTCTTTTTTCCTCCGTCTAAACTAACTAATTTTAGCTTACTCGACACTAAATGTTAACCAACAGTTATTTATACGGCTTCTAAACTCAATCCAACTTTTGACTTTAGTGGACAGTGATTTTATTACTTATATGTAAGGACAACTGGAAAGCTATGCGCAGTGACTAGAGACAATTGCAGGCACATACATTTTTGTGGTCACTCTTAAACATATAATACTTAAGTGTGCGCTCAGGGGACATAAAAATGTTGAACAGCAGTCGGCACTTTGCCTCTGAGCACTCTTTTGAGCTGAACACCATCACACTGTTGTGGTTTCGACCCTTATAATTTGTACTTATACTGTTGGTCCTTTGCTCTTAAGCTTCGCTTTTGGTTCGTCCGAGTTCATTTTGTTACTCAAATGAATGGGTTTTTAGCACTTTGGCATTTACTTTTGCTGCTACGCTCTGTTAGGGGATCTCGGCAAAGGCAAGTTGGCATTGGAATTAAGTTTTGAATAAAATTAAATAGGAGTGCATTTTATTTCATTCAGTTTCAACTTTTTGTTATAACTTTTAGTTTAATTACAATTTACGATATATAAATTAGAACTTTTTACTTTAGGTTGAAAGCTTTACAGTAAAACTATCATAATTGACTTTAAATTGAAGGTTTTCACTCTTGCCTTATACGTAAAGGAAATGAAAAGATTTTAAAAACTGTGATCATTAGTAGAACTTGTAAGTTTTTTAATTAATTATATTTTCTATTATTTTAAGAAAAATAACTAAATTACAACTCAAATAGGAGCGGCAGTGAAAAAGTCAAATATTTTAAGCTCATATTATAACGGGTGTTATTTTAGAAGTGCAATTTTCAGTTTTTTCCGAAGTGATCTTTTTGACAATTATTATTGGATTTATAATTAGTTTGCTTTGCCACTTCATAATGAACAATGTTATTGTTGAACAAGGTTTGCAGGTTTACGTAGCTTGGCTTCAAATTTCATGATTTGGCTGCCCTGTCGTGAGACCAGAAAACATTCAATATTTCACGGACATTTGGCTGTAAGCAAAGTTTTTACGTTGGCTCCCACACAATTTGTTGATTGTTAAAAAAAGGCTCCTGTCGATTGGTGATGAGAAAGGTTAAAAATATACGAAAAGTGCCTGTAAAAATGTATATTCTCGGCTGGAATTTTTTTGAGCCAACCGCAGCGAAATCCTTATATTTGCAAAAAGCTAAATTTGTGGCTCTACAAAATAAATTTCTGAATAATCATATTTCTAAAAAACTCCATTATTAAGAAGCAAATTTACTGACATATTTTTCTTACAAAATCTCTCGAAAAAGTAATAAAAAACTGTTCCAATTTTAAAACCAAACCTATTCATCTTAGCTGGAATTACTGCCAATATATAATTCGAAAAGTATATCCACAAGCTAAGTTCACATTTTACTAAACGCCTTGAAGATAAATGAATAAGAATATCAAATCTTATTATCCATTGAAATATGTAGAACTGGTACAAATTAGGAACGTTGTAAAATGTGGTAGCTGTAAACGAACTATGTTTGGAGCACAGTAGGCACACAACCCATAACTTTGCTCACAAAAAAATTACCCAAATCAAATTAGTAATACTGACGTCACTAATTTGTTTGGGTAACTTTTTATTTTGTGTTTTGATAATATATAGAAAAACCTGAATTAACCTTATCAAATAATATTCTCAACAAAAATGTGAAAAATAAATATTTTTGGATTTTTTTTTGGAGAAAATACACCGAGAAACATAATTGCATGACTTTAATAAAATGAACCAAAAAACGTTGTAGCGCTACATCCAGTCTTATATAGAAATATACACATACTTGTATGAACTTAGTATATGTCTGCAGATACACTAATGCGGGGAACCGAAAATGTTAACGCCGAAAATGCCAAACTTTCGTTTTTGTGGCAGCGACAAATTGAGAAACTTTTCATATTCAACTTGAATGGCAACGCCTTTGATGCAACACGAATATTGAACACACATACGAGGTATGACAATTAAGTAATGAGACTGATTCCATAAAAACCGTATATTTGAAAATTATTCTACAACTCTGCCATCCCCTTCAAAGTAGTCCCCTTGGGCAGCGATTCCAGCGCGTTTTCCATGCTTCGTAACATTTCTGGAACGCTTCGACTGGAATGTACGCGAGTACCCTCGTCACGGCCGCCTGGATGTCCGTAATCGACTCAAAATGGGTTCCTTTGACCACCGATTTTGTTTTAGGAAACAATAAAAAGTCACAGGGCAACAGTCGGCCGAATAAGGCGGCTGTTGCAACACGGCGATCTCTTTAGACTCCAAATACTGAGACACGCTGAGGGCGGTGTGGCATGTCGCGTTGTCGTGATGAAGGATCCAGTTACGAGCGATGTCTGTGCGCACCCTGTTGACTCGTTTTCACTATCTTTCGAGTACTTGGCAATAGTAGACTTGATTTAGTTTTCCCCGGTGGAACGAATTCTGTGTGGACGATTCCACGGCTATCAAAAAAGGCAATCATCATTGTTTTCACCTTCGACTTGCTCGCATGAGCAGCATTTTACGGGTGGGGGGCGCGCGGAATCAACCATTGTGAGCTTTGACACGACTAGGAGCACTATCACCATACACTCTTACAAGTTTAGCGTACGTTTCCGAAGCTGTTTCGCCCAATCTGGCGCAAAATTTTATCGCGACGCGTTGCTCTTGATTTTTTTTTTCCATATTCGTGACGAACACTACAAACACACGTCTACACAACTTGACGCAGCAGGCGAACTAAACAAGCTAGAGCGATGGTACATATATCAGTGGAGAGCGGATAGATGCCGAAAAAAGTAAAAAGAAATTTTAAGATCACAGGTTTACCACAAGCGCGGCAATAAAGTCAGTCTCATTACTTAATTGTTAAATCTCGTATTTAGATCCATACAACTTCATTACCCCTACAAAAAATTCTGCAGTTGCTAAAGTTACAGCATATTATATTTTTTATGTGCATTTCATTTAGAGTACTCCTTCTCTCTTCATTTTAAAAGAATTAAGCCGTCGAGGGGTGAATTCCTCAGTCAACAACAACCAAGGTACACATTTGTCTGTTAAATATCGCAAAAATACTTATTTTGCTGGTGTGCGTATAAAATGTGTGCACATAAGATAACATTTTTATATTAACTGTAAAAGAAAACTTTTATTTTTGTTAGTAAGTTAAGTTATTATTGAAGGTAAATCAGGCGAGTGCGATGGTTGCGGTACTATAATAGTTTAAAATGTGGCGAAATATTCACAAATAACCAATGCAGTATAAGATTACATTGAGTGCATTATCGCACTTCTTTGTTCAATAAATTCAGACATAGTAAAAATCGAGGAATTCTCTTTTAGAGCCTCACAATACAACGCGTGTCTCAAACACTAATGAATAAATATGACGTGAAATTTAGCATAGATGTCACTAACAGTACTATCAACTTACAGAAAAAATGTACGATTTGAAAAACACGCGAAGTATAAATTAAAAATTCACCTTTCAATTTGATCACAGTAGTGTACCATGCATACAATATATGTGTACAGATAATTACTACTTTATCAAAGCATTTGAAACTTAATTTCAATGTGTGCCGTATTATTATAGCGAGTACTTTTAATCTGCACCAACAGGAACTTATATCCTGTATATACACGAGACCTACATACATATCCTGTGCTAAAGAAAATCGGCTACGTCTCAAGTATGTAGTAAAATTTCTTCCATGTGCTTACAGTGAGCAAGACTCAAGCTAGAATAAATTTCACAACTTACATACATACTCGTATTCGCATACAAGTACATAAGAATATCAAAAATAAGAAAAATATAACTTCAGCTACATCGTTCATGACTAAGACGCTTTTATACAATAACTTGATTTTCATACATAAGTTTGTATTGCAGGTATATGCTATAGCGGTCCAATCAAAACTATTTTTCAGATATTACAGCGTGGTTCAAGGTGATATATGTACGTTAAATTTCGTGTAGATATCTCGTAGGATAAAAATTTTTCGTACAAGATTTTGATTTTGATAACTAACCTTGTAAGGCCGCATTATACAATAGTATTTAGTTCAATATCAATATCAAAAACCAGTTTCTAAAAAAGGTAAAAACGTGTGGAAAATTTCAGAGCAATATCTCAAAAACTTAGGGGATATTATTCGGAAGTTTCAATTCTGTTTCAGCATTAGTAAAATAGTTCAACTCCTTTTGCAATAACTCAATCGGATTAAAGTGTTTGGAAAGCATTTTAATCCCGCCTACCAAATTTTCTGCTGTCCTTTACTTAAAAATAATACATTGTGCGAAAGGGACGAAGTATAGTAAAGCCAAAAATCACACGTTATGTATCTTAATCGGGCAGATTGAGGGCTTTGCAACACTTGAAACAACTTGAGTATGTTTTTAAGGTGAGCCACCGTTAGGCAATGAATATTGCCATAGGTCAGCCAATAAACGCACCTGTGTGCACGCTTTGTTGCGTTGTTTCAAATGTTGCAAAGCCTCAATCTTTTGTTAGTGCACACAGGTGCCTTTATTGGCTGACCTATGGCAATATTCATTGCCTAACGTTGGCTCACCGTACAAACATACTCAAGTGCAGAACAATAATAGTGCCTCAATGACATTTAATAATTTAATGCCAGTTTCTGGTATACCTCCGCAAAACAACTCTGATATTACTAGATGTCGCGAATAGCTCGTGGGAATCAGTGCCTGTTTACATGAATGGCACATAGTGTAGTGATGCCTATGGATGTTGTTTTAGGCAATATGACGTTTGCAGTGTTCCTTGATTATCAAAACATCGCGAATATAGTTGGGCGCCCTTTTTATGTGTTTTTAGTGACAGTCGGTTATGCGAGATTAATGGATTTATAACTTTAGTTCAATGTATACTGTGTGTGCAGGATTGTGAAATTTATAGAAGCTGAACATTATAGTTATTAAATTTGAATAAGGGAATAATTCGAGAAATGCCATTTACCAATTCAACGAGTATGACAACTCCGTTCCACGATATTCTCGGTTCTCATCTATTTTTTAGGTGTGCTAGTAAACCTGTTAATTAATATTCTTATTATCTATTTTATTGTAAAATTCAAAAGCTTAAACGTAGGCATAAAACTTTGATATAAGGATAAAGATTTGCCATTACGTTTTAATAATGAATTCGGTCAAGTGACCGGCACGACTGGATCGAATAAATTCCAGCCGAGTAACTAAATTTTTGACCACTTCTGGTAACAATAACGGACGAATGTCAGCAATAACGCGCCGAATATTTTGTTACAAAAAAACATAGTACAGCGGTATTTACTCACAGAATATTGAAACCCCACAGATCCACATACGAGATAATGCTTCACGAAATTTGGTGTAGAATATTTTCTAAGACAACAATGTAATCAGTATTTTGTATGTTTTTGGCCAACCGCTTGTTAATTCTTTAGGTAGTATTTTAATAATCTTACCGCTTATGTTACCAAGGTTTTGGTCTATTACGCTTGCTCAAAGTGTGCCGCTTTCCTCAATGCAGTGAACCTCAAATTTTTTACTTGACTTCTAATTAGCTGAACAGGGTATGAAACCAAGATGACATTGGGCGTAATAAATTTGCGAGAAAATTCAATGAATCACATTTAATTTCTAGTATATATTGTAAATATTTACTTATACCAATATACCACATGTACTTACATGTATACTATATTAGGGTGGGTGGAAAAAAATGTTGGCTTGATACTCTGAAGGATACGTTTTTAGGCACCTCTACAGGAATATTAACAAGTAGGAGCTCTTAATTGTAACCGGAAGGTCTGCAGCCTGTCATATTTTTTCTTACTATGAGATACGAAAATTCAAATATTTCTCTCAACTACTTGGAAAAATGCCTCGTTTTATAGATTTTTTAGGATATTGCACGTTATTCGAAAAAGTCGTTAACGATTTTCGTAAACCTTACCGTTTGAAAGGTATTAACGGTTGAATTTTGATTATTTCATTGCAATTTGTTTTCCTTTGGAAATTTATAACGTTACGAAAAAGTCATTATATATAAGAAAACTAAAAATGTTGATGGAATTGAACTCTGGTACCCTATAAAAGAGAAAAAAAGTATTTTTTTTTTTTGGCCCACCCTATTATGTATAAATATATATAATTGTATATGCTTTAGCTTTTAAGTAAATATATATACCTGCACGTGTTAACAAGGTGTTTCCTTTCCGTTTATTTTCAGTGCTATTAAGGTAATTGACATGCTTCAATGGGGAAATGAATGCTAAGTGAGCCAACAAACTGTCGGCGCCTAAAAATAGATAACGGAAAGTGTGCATGTACGAATGCCGAAAACAAAATAAATTTAAAAACAAGTAAGTGCTAAATACTGGTAAACAACACATAGCCTTAAAAATATATTATGTACATATATAACTGAGTAATGGTTTTGAAAACAGTTTGATATAAATGGTGTTACATACAAGTATTAAAAGCAGTGTTAAGTCTGTTTTAGCGATATAAAATAGCGAAACTTTTGAAAAGTAGTTTATAAAACAACAGCTATTTATATAGTTGTGGCTTTACCAGAAGTCGTGGCGTGCGCGAAGAGCAGAAAACCCGTTATTGTACACTATATTCGATAACTATTGACCTTGCAAATGAGTTTCTATGTTTTCAGAGTAAATGTACGCATAAATTTGCTTGGTGCGATTGGCTGTCAGAAATGTTATACGGTAGAAAGTCCATCATTTTGTAATTTTACGGACTAGTGCAGAATAACAAATTGGCCAAGGCTTCTATTTTGATCGAAGGGCACAAACAAACAAAACTAGTAAAAAAATAGTTCACTTGCGTACGTTAAAGCTAACCATTTCTACACCTACAAGTAAACTTACAAACATACACAAAAGTGAAACTACATTCTCACGCTTCCGATTGTCATGATTTATCATCATGTCGACATACTATACATGATTGCCGCAAGTCGTGGAGAACGGGCAAATATGATAATGTCTGCCTCAAGGCGTCGCAATGAAAATGAATCACCGAAATATGGTTACAAGTCAGTCACACTAAAGCTAATAGTATATAAGAGACTGGAAGTAAGCTGATATACCGTGAGCACTTATATTATTCTCGATGATTCTAACCTGAAATGAAGCTATAGATACAAATATTTGGAAATATGAGTGTTGATATATTTTTTCCTATTTAAGGTAGGTAGTATAGTCTTTGATGCAAAAAATCATCAAACTAAGTGAATGGTAGTCTTATGAAAAATTCTTTAAAAAGGTGTACTTTTAGGATGTCTTTATAGCATACCGTTAGGCACTTTATTCCAAAATATCAAATTTAAACTCTATTCCAATTTTAATTAACCACTCATTGCTAATTCAAAAAATTTCTTAATATCTCAAAATTCTTCATTCTCTTTTACATTCCATTCGAAAAACAGCCTCGGCCGCTCAATGCCATATCGTTCGACCGCTCGCCATAATGTGCTACCACTACACTCATCAGCAAGCTCTACTTTACCGCCCGGTGCTTATACGTCCTATGGGCATACCTCGACAACAACAACACCATACTACGAATCACTCCATCTCAGCAGCAGCACCAGCACTTCTTTCACAGCCAGTCCACCGCCATTTTACACACACGCTGCCGCAACGGCGTTGCATAGACTGCCGACGGCGACAATCGACGAAGATGGCACCAGCCTCTTTTCGCCACTCTAACCTTGTAGGTATGCCGCACAGTGGTGCCAAAGAGGAAAAAAATGATTTTTTTTATCATTCCAAATTTGTACCATCTTTTCATTTTAAGCTAAGAACTAATCAAATAATATTATCCGAATACTTGGGCTTGATATATTCAATGGTTTTTTGTTGGGAGAGCTTCAAAGTCCAACAAAGTATCAACGCAAAGTTACTCAGAAAAATGTGATGAATATTGCAAAAGTTAAAACTCAAAAGTAAAGTTTTTATTTAATAAAACCAATGTTACAGATGTGATTTACATCATCAAATGTATACTTTCTTTTTCAAGATTTTTTTTAATATGATGTTTTTTCTTGGCCCAAAAAAATCATATATTTCACAACTTCAACAGAATATAACTATTGTGCGCAGGAGCGCGCAGGTTAGCCACTTGCACAAAATAAACTTTAAAATCTCCTTAATCGATAAAAAGAAAAATCAGCTGCCATTAGCTGCCAATTCATGAGTAATTAGCATTTTAATCTACTACATTTTTTTTGTTTGCATTTTAATTTACTTTCGAAATAAGTTATTGTCTTGCTCTTACAATGATTGGTGGTAAAGTTGTTAATACCGTAACTGAAACCTCAGCAATGAGTATATGTTTCATATGTAAAGCAAAACCAAAGGAAATTAATGATTTAGATGGTATATTGAGGAGAACAGTAAACGAAGGTTCCCTAAGATTTGGAATTTCTCACTTGCATGCAAGAATTAAGTTTATGGAGTGTATTCTGCATATTGTTTGTTGTAAACATTTTCGCCAATGGAGAACTGACGATCGTACCAAAAAACTGAAGGCAGATGAAAAAGCACGTATTGGGAATAAATGTTGATGTAGTGAAGCAGGGACTGGGTACGACAAATGATGGCAATACCTCACCAAGATTTTTTGAGAATCCTGCTAAAACTGCCGACATTGTTGGCGTTGACGAAAACCTGATACATAGATTTAAAATAATATTAAATACAATCAATAGTCAAGCAGCAAATGATCCTCAAAAAATTGAAATTTATTGCATGAAAACTGCGAGGTTATATGTCAGCCTTTATGAATTTTACTATATGCCATTGACGGTACATAAAGTTTTAATGCATGGAAGTAAAATTGTTTCATCCTCTATTTTACCATTGGGCATTCTATCAGAGGAGGCTCAAGAAGCTCGCAATAAAGATTACAAGAAATATAGGGTTAATCATTCTAGAAAGTGCGACAGAATTTCTACAAATCAAGCTGTAATGCACTTGCTTTTAGCTTCATCGGATCCTTTTATTAATGGTTCAGAACAAATCCCAAAAATAAAGCTTTAGAATTGGACGATGATGTTAAAAAATTACTTGTTGAATAAATAATTAATAATATATGATCATTTTTGAATATTTATTGGTTATGTTACATGGGAGATGGGCGTAATTGTGGGCGGATTTGCTTTATTTTTCCTGGACAAGCTTATATTTACAAAATATTACACTGCAGAAAATTTTGTTACTGTAGGATGATTTTTGATTTTTGTGTTATATGGGAGGTGGGCGTGGTTGTGGGCGGATTTTAACAAAATTTTTTTTCATCTAATTTGGCAATATGAGAGTTGTGTGCCAAATTTCAAAGCCCTTCCTCGATTCCTTCTATTTTTTGCCGCGGATTGTATGAAGCGGCACCACTGTGCCGCCGCTCACCGCTGCCGTGGACAAGGACACTCACATATTCGTAAGGGGGCGAAACGGCTCGTAAGCGTCTAATTGCCAACCATGTCGGCGAAATTATGGCTGAAGTACAGTGCCGAATTTCAATGGAGGTAAGCGATGAGGAGGATGCCATTGGTTTGGTGGATGAAGTGGAGCGTCGTCGAGGTGCCCGCGCATTGCTAGGAAAAATCCTTCACTGAGCCGGAGAATGCACGCATTTCGTCAGCTGCCGGTAATGGAAAGGGAAGTGGGAGTGGTCGCAATGATTGAGTAATGGTGTGGAGCGGTGAAGAAGATTACCTAGAGCTGGAGAGTGGCAAACGGATGTCACAGGTAAGCATTTTGCAATGTCACTTTTAAACCCCTAGAAAGAACACACGTTGTTGCATGGTTATTATAAGGTGAGGGGGGATCTATATATTCAGTTTGTATAAAGATTATAAGTATATATATACATAGGATACTTCACCAATAAGAATAATAACACCTTCAATAACAAAGAATATTTTTAACGTAGCATCGCGAGGAACCAATATTATTAAGCTAAATATTACTAAAAAAATAATAATTATAAGATTTTGTAAAAAAATCATAGTTTTTGGTACTTGAGTTGATGGCGCTGACTATTCCTTAAGATATTACCAGAAACAACTGATGAGCCATCATCGATAATTAAAAGAAAAAAAATCATCCAAGCTATAATATCATTCAAAATTTTATTTCTTCTATCAACTTGATGTAAAAGCAAATGTGAAAATCTAACCGGTTAAAGAAAATGGAAAATATTTTGCTTTTCTTTTTACACACCTTTTTTGATAGAAAGAACCTTCAGTTCGGATTAAGGTTAGTTAACAAGAAAAAATACCTTACTCTTGATTTTTTATCGGCAAGTTATATAAAGGTATTATGTTGCGATCTGAAATATTTGTTCCGAGCTATATATCCGACACGATCAATGATTGAAGTAGTACCGGTAGTACCGGTTTAGCCTGACGAGCCGCTCTACCAAAGATTCTATCTCCTTCAATTTCATTGCGATTTTCTTGAAACTTTTGAGAAAGTATTCGAGACATTTCACAGACGTAATAAAAATATAAAACTAAAATATAGAGCAAATGAAATTCGAACGATTTGACATACATATAGCAAGAAAAGAGCAGACCTTTTATTAAGCAGCTTAAGGAAAAGTCAAGCATCCCAGTATCAATAATCGCATCAAGCCCTTACTTCGTCCACAAAGTTGACGCTGGATAACACCCGAATTAAACGTTCAACATTAACAAAAATAATGGATATAATTAGGGTAGGCACTACTCCTTAACCTCTTCAGACCCTGGGTACACATATGTGCACTTTAAATTTCACTGAACTTAATCATCTTAGTGACATCTTATGGTAAAGGTTTGTACTACAAATTCTTCTAAAGCTATCAAAGTTTCCACTATTTATCACTAGGTGGGCAAAAATACTCTACCCCAAGAGGTTGTGAAAAGTCTTGGACTAGGGGCAGGCATGGTAGAAAAACTTTGTCGCACAATTGTAAACAGCTGTGTCCCGTACACCGACAGGTTTTTTACTAGTCTGAAACTGGCCGAGCTATTGCTACAAAAAAATAATTGCATTTTTCTGACTGGGACTGTGATGATAAATCGCATTGAACCAGTAACAAAGAAATTGAAGGCTGATAAGGTTCTGCAAAGAGGACATTGGGATGAAAAAGTAAGGAGTGACGAACGAGTATGTGTCGTCAAATGGATGGATACAAAGCCTGTAACAATGCTGTCGACATGCACAGGAGGTACTCCGGCAGATGCCTGTAAGCGTTGGTGTAAAAAACAAAAGCGAAAACTTGACGTAGATCGGCCAGCAGCTATTAGAAATTACAACACCTGTTTGGGTGGGATTGACTTATGCGACAGGCTAATTGCTTACTACCGCTGTAGTATGCGAACAAATAGTAGGACAGTTAGAACTTTCCGTCATTTCCTTGACCTAATTGCCGTCAATTGTTGGATTATCTACTGGTATTGCTGTGCTGAAGAAGACATCCAACGCAAGGACAAATTAGAACTACTCCCATACAGACTTAATCTGGCCAAAGCGATGATGAACTATACAGGCGGAAGAGTTAAACTTCCTGGAACCACTTCTCGTTCCAGCACCAGCGCCTCTAAAAGATCCCGTTTGAATGTTACAGACGACGAATTAGACTATGTCGATGAGCCTCCTGCAAAGAAATGCCGCCAGATTATCCCACAGCCACAAACCGAAACCAGACTGGACAATGTTGGTCATCAGCCGAGATTCGTAGACAATAACTTCGCCTCAAAATGTCGTCATCCGAAGTGCTCTTCACGTTGCCGTACCATTTGTGTAAAATGTAATATCTACCTATGTATTTTAAAATATAATTATTTTGAAAACTATCACCCCAAGAAAAATCTCAACTCGAAATAACATAAGTGAGACCTTAAGTACACATATATATGTGCAACCGATTTTACTTACAAATAAAAATTTTTATATCTTTCAAAGCATGTGTTCATTCGCTAGTGAACAGTGATAGTGAATAGACGTGTACGTAAGAGCTACCAGCAAAAAAAAAAGGAAAAAATAAAAGAGAATAAAAAAATAAAAATATATCAACAAACATAAATATTAAAAAAAAAGACATTCCATAAAATATACAGACACAAAATAAAGTCAAGAACAAACAAAATGCACTCCGAAGGCGAGGAGCCAGGCAGCTCCTCAGCCATAAGGAGCCGAAGCAACAGCCGCACAAAAGCAATAACAAGACAAAGCGCAGGCAATATACCAAACGCGCAGACGCAAAAGACGCAACCGACCCACGATAATTACAAATACTACGAGACCCATAAAGTACCGAACATTATTTACCTAGACAAGAAAAACAAAAATGACAATGAAAGAACACCAATTAACGCGATCTCAGTTACCAAATGGTTACAGGGTAACAATACAGAGGACATTCTCGAAATTACAAAAATAGGATTCGGTAGATGCAAAATTACATTCAAAAACGGATACGCAGCAAACAAATTCTGCGAAAAAACAAACGAACAATATGAAGCAAAATTTTTGCCCACTTTGTATCCAAAATGGGCAAAATATTCGACATTCCAGCGTACATTACGGAAGAGGAGCTAAAAGAAAATATTATTTCACCAATAAAAATCTTAAAAACAATGAGAGTGAACAGGACACAGGAGGCGATGCAGTTTCCCACACGAAGAGTCAAAATAGTGTTTGACGGTCTAGAAGTACCGAAGGAAGCAATGTTCGGTTACACCAAAATAAAAGTGAAACCATTTGTGGCATTCGCGCAATGCTACCGTTGCTTCAGATACAACCATTTCGCACAGCATTGCAAGCAAATAAACTCAATCTGCGCAAAATGTGGAATTACCCACGAAAACAATATAAAATGCAGGAAGGAACAATGCGTAAATTGCAAAGGAAACCATGCAGCTACCAAAAAAGACTGCCCAGCAAGAATCAAGGCCTACACAATTAAAAAGATAACCACCCTAGAAAACCTCACTATGAAAGAGGCCCAAACCAAATATAAAAATATATTAGGAAACCGCTTCGAACTACTGAACAACAACGCTGTCCTTGACACGGAATTTCCCCAACTACAAAAAAGGAGAAAGATGCAAACATACAACAATACAGCAGAAGCTATGAAACATATGCACCAACAATTCTCGTATGCCAAAGTCGCGAGAACGAACAACAACAAAACAAGAGAAGAAAACAACGCACAAAAAATCATGGAAGAATGCAACAAGCAACACTAGAAAACGCAACAACAACCAATAATAAAATGCTATCATTCCCCACCAACCTAGATAAAAACATACAAAAACAGGACGATTTCACGACAAAAATCAACCAAACGATAAACAACTGCCTAATGCAAAACGCAACACAAGCAAATAACAAGGCCCTATACGAAGCCTTAATATATATCCAAAGCACTTTAAAGCAAATGACAGTCAGTTCAGATCTTTGGAAAATTAACAAAAAATAACCCATGACATGACGGCAAAGATACAAATCCTACAATATAACATACAAAGTCTAAAAAAGCAGGGAAACAAACAACTAATAGAAATGTTCCTGCATAATAACGAAATTGACATAGCAATCCTCTCAGAAACTTGGCTAAATAACAACACTGAAACAAGCCTTAGAGACTACAACTACGCCTTCGCAAATAGACAAGATGGATATGGCGGAGTAGGAATTTACATAAGGAAAACCATAAGATTTTCGATATTCAAAATACCCTCAAACATAGAAAATATATGTAGGTATCACCACACTCAACCTGAAAAACAACTTAAATGTTATCAGCGTTTACTGTCCACCCAATGCAACAGCAACAAATTTAAAAAACGACATCGATATACTATTCACCTATACCAGACATTTAGATGGCACAACAGTCATAGGCGGAGACCTAAACGTAAAAGCAGCATCCTGGGATCACCAAACAACAAACAACAAAGGCACGATTCTAGAAAATATAGCAGCAGACAACGGATACCACTGTCTAAACGATGACACACCAACATTCACACATAATAATATATCATAGATGCCATAGATGTAACATTCGTGTACAACTACCTACAACACACTTGGAAAACTTACAACAAAATAATCAACAGCAACCACAGTCCCATCATTACAAAACTTACTGATCAATTCACAATCCGGAACAAGCCCAAAAAAGTTTTAACCACTAAAATACTTAAGGACATGCCTAACCTCAAAGTAGGAGCCAACCTAGAAGAGTTTAACAAAAACATCCAACGATTAACACAAAAACATACCATAAACCACGAAAAGAACAAATACACTCCCAAAAATTGGTGGACGAACGAATCGCAAAAACTATTTCGATTGAGAAACGCAGCAAGGAAAAAATACAACCAATATAAGACAATAGAAAATAACAACCTACTCATCACCGCGGAAGCAAACCTAAAACAACACATCAAAGACCAAAAGAAAAACAACTTTAACAAGGCAATAAATGAAATATCAGAAACCAAAAACATAAAAGAAACGTGGAACAAAATAAACAATTTAAAAAAATACCAATGCGAAAAGGACATTAGAAACTCCTGGAACCAACAGAGCAAAGAAAATACCTAGTATACATAGCAAGAGCACCACAAGCAATTAACAACAACAACAACCAGGAGCGCAACATACCAGAACCACCTCTTGAAGAAATCCAATAGAAAACCTGAAGGAATTTCTCCAATCCAGAAACCTAAAATCATCAAAGGGTGCGTACCAAATATCCTATAAAATGTTGACACTTCTCCAACCCAAGGAACAAGAAAAACTATTTAAAACAATTATAAATGTATGGCAAAATGAGCACATACCTGAAAAATGGAGAGAAGTCAAAATAATCCCAATACATAAAAAAGGCAAATACCCAACAAATATATTCAACTACAGACCAATATGTTTGATCTCAGTCTTAGCTAAATCAATAGAAGGAATCCTTAAATTACACATAGATAACAAAATCCAACTACTCAATAGCATACCGGCAAGATCATACGGCTTCAGAAAACATTACTCGACAGCACAATGTATTAACGACTTAATCAACACAATCGCATACCACAAAGACAGAAAACTACAGGTGATGGCTACAAGCGTAGATGTGGAAAAAGCATTCGACTCAGTCAATATAAACACTCTTCAGCAGACTCTATCAGAAGCACAAATAAACAGAAAAGCAGTTAATTGGATTTCTTCCTTCCTGAAAGGAACACTAATCCTCGAACAACAAAAAATCACGACAGAAAACGGACTAGCGCAAGGCAGTGGTCTCAGTCCAACGCTATTTAACCTCTACACAGCGAAACTTCACCAAATAAAAGACGAAAACTGTCTCCTCTTCCAGTTTGCAGACGACTTCTTTATAATCTGCTATCACAAAAAACAGGAAAACGCCAAAAAAAAAAAAAAAAAACTAGACGAAAAACTACAGGAATTTACAAATTAATGCAATAGAATCAACCTAAAAATAAACTTCAACAAAAACTATTTTTTTCAACCAAAGAAACACTCAAATTAACATCCGAATCAACAATACATACCTAGAGCAAGTTAAACACATCAAATACTTGGGAAGATACCTATGTAAGCATAAACAACTCATGCACCAATCACGTGAACCAAATTGTTAACAAAACCAACAACACTTGTCGGTGGTTAAATATCATCAACGGATGCACCTTCGGCATATCACCAACCAGAGCACTACAATTATATAAGGCTTTTGCTAGAGTAAAATTAGAATACGCCGCATCCACCTTTACAAACATATCAAAACGGCCCTACAAAAAATAAACACCTGCTGTAATGCAAATATAAGACGATGACTAGGACTAATAAGAACCTCTCCAACCCACGTCATATACCATATGGCGGCAGAACTACCACCTACATAATTACAGATTTGAGCTAGCCACGGCGAAAGAGCTGGCTAAATGTATAGCATATAATCTCCCAGCCAAAAGATTGATACTGGCAAACCAGCTCAACAATAAAACGAATTACTTTAAAATAAGCCAGAAGTACAAACTAATACTTTATAACATAGCACCAGTAAAGAACACAATCACACATACCACAAAAATTACACCAGATACAAAATTCTTCAAAGCCAAATACAAATCGAAAAGGGAAGCTAACCAAACAATAATTAAAGCAATATTCAAGGAAAAAATTTATCAACTAGAAACAAAGCAATTCGAAATTATATACACCGATGGATCAGTAAAAGACAACTTATCAGGAGCGGCATTTATACACGAAAAATCACACACAACCAAATCCTTTTATTGTAACAAAAATCTCTCCTCAATGACATCGAAATTAATAACTATAGACAAAGCCGTAGAATTCGCCATACAACAAGGTTTCCTCAAAGTTGCTATACTAACGGACAGCTTGAGCGGAATATCAACAATAAAAGACAACGACAGTGACAACTACATAAGAAACAACATTATTCAAACAATAAACACCTCAAATATAGAATCAGTCGGAATCCACCACGTACCAGCACATTCAAATATAATAATGAACGATAAAGCCGATGAAGCGGCGAAAGCAGCAACACAAATAGGAGAACGAATACGTATACCATGGACAATCAAAGACGCAATAAAAGAAATCCAAAATAGAATCAAAGAAGAATGGAAGCAAGAATACAAAGGGAAAATAACGTCAAAGGGCAAAGACTACGGGACAATCTACCCGGATTTAATAAAACAAGCATGGTTTCACAATAAAAATACTAATATGAGCACCACACAACTAAAACAGTTCAACCGAATCCTTACAAACCACAGTTTTTGCAAAGCTACACTCAGCAAAATGAACATCTACAACGATGACAAATGTGCAACCTGCAACACTCCAGAAAACACCAACCACATAATATTCAAGTGCAGAAAATACACAAATACACGAAACAAATATCCATCTCTAAATAACAACACATCGTTAATCGACTTCTGTCAAAACACAAATATCGAAAAATACCACGCCATCACTAACTTCTTAAAAGAAATAGAAATTGACTTATAACTTGTAACCAACTATTGGAAGAATTCGTATTGGCGTTATAGCTACCCAGCTGGCCAAATAAATCTACACACTACCCTGTGGTGATGCAGTAACTTTAAAGCCAAAAAAAAAAAAAACCCTCCACAACTACAAAAAACCAAAAAAAAAAAAGCGTGTTTAGATCATGCTCGGGTCTGAAGAGGTTAAAATACGTTGATTCAATACGCCCATACACATATGTATAGGCATGCGAATACTGTTCAAAATTGTCACTCACAAAAATAGAATTTCACCCAATCAGCAACGTAAAAACCACCATCTGATAATATCACCAAACAAAAATGCCGCAAATTGCTCACAAAATTTTGCGCAATAATCACCACCACCAAAAATACTACGAACATGATATTGGCGCACAATTCTGTGGCAGCCAAATATCCAAAAAAAAAAACATAACGATAAGACAAAAGCTACCAGTCGGTGAACTTTTTCTAACGGCAGTTTGATACTTTGTTTGCCACTTTGTTGTTTGTACAATTTCTTGGTTCGAGTTTTTTCACTATTCTTCCAAATCATAAATTGGTGAAGGGCCGTGAAAGCCACTTGCATATTTTGTTGCTCCTTTCAATATGCAACTTTTTCTTAAATGCTCTTCTAAAGCAATTACTACCCGTTTTCATTTCCTTTTTAAGGTAACTATTTGCAGCACTCGATTTCTTTGTTCAGTTTCGAGCAATAAACGGTAAATGCAATTGTGGTTTTATGCTATAGAAATTGCATATAATTACTTTTATAAAAAATCGACAGTTCATACTTTCGAGCTTCAAATTGATGAAATATACAGCACTACAAAAACACAGATACATATATAATTGATCATAAATCTATTACAAGCTCGCAAAATTTTAGTTTAAGTTATATCTGATAGCATAAGCTAAATATTTTGGAAATATCTGTAGAATTTTATGTGTAAAACTTTTTATCATACGTTGGTTTGCATTTGATATGATGGAGAAAAGTCATCCGATCGTTCAAAATTTTAAATATCAATATGGCGATGGATAAATTTGTCGCCGAATTTTATCCATTTTAGGTACAAACATACACTGTTATTAGCAAACTACGCTCTCCTTATTTCTTTTACATTATTTCCACCTTCGACGATATATGTGGTACAAAGTCAACTGGATGTGTGAAAATATTTATATTAGGTATATGGAGCTATGAAAATTACTGACCCGATTCGACTCATTCCTGATACCAAAAACATTTTTCCCCGAATTTCACAGATTTAAACGCTATTTTCGAAAAAATCAGCCGTACTCTTTGAAGTCTACAAGCTTGGCGTCGGCACGCCCATTTTTTTACTTTTCAGCCCTCAGGAGAAAAGAAGGAGCTTTCCATCCAAAGACATGAGTTTGAATCGTCAATTCGTGTGGCAGACATGCGCGAGAGTAGCCCGATTTCGGCGGTTCCCGCAAATTGCCAGATTCTTAGAGAGGAAAGGACGTGTGCAAAATTTCATCAATATATAGTGAATAGTGAAGGACGAATTCGTATATATATGTAAAAACAGACAGAAGGGCATGTCTTAATTGACACAGCTCGTCACGCTGATCATTTATATATGAGTATAGACCATATCCTCATAACAAACGATTATATAGGTAAGTATTGCAAATATAATGGCAAATTGAATATATTCTGATCGGGTTATAATAAACGCCCACTATTATCAATGAAAGCTGCAATGACTGTGAAAGTTTTTCGACATTTTAAAATTTGAATGTCCTTTTTATCAGCTAACTTCGTACCTTTACTTGTTCTTGCAATACGACGCATATAAATTTTATAAAATAAGTAGCATATACACAGGCGCTTTACATTTCTAACTTTATTTGTGGATGTGCGAAGGCTTTACAAATAATTGCAATTCATTCACAGGAAAATTTCGTGGCGGGCCACATTGTTGTTGATTTCCAATAATTTAGCTGTTTCATATTTTTTTCTTTTTGACGTAACTCGATATAAAATGAGCCATTGTGGTTTCTTAATAAGAATTCTTCTGCACATCTATTCATATATGTATGTGTGCACATTCTCTGTATAGTGGAGTATATTTGCATTTGTGTTTATGGCATCTTCTCAAGATCTAGAGTAGTGTTGCATTGATTACTGGTAAGTAATTGCGAGGGAGAAATTATTTAGAAATCGAGAATTGCTTATCTGGATTTCAATTTCGTAGACATTAGAAACATTAACCGAATAGTAGAATAAATCATATATAATTTTCCATTTATATAATGCCCCAAGTGAATATCTATTAATAAACCCATAAACCGCTACCATGATTCACTTTTACAAAAAATTTTATTTTTTTCAGTTTTTCTAACTTCCCTTTTAATACGAAAGACAAAATATTAAATTAAAACGTATATTTATTTAAACACGCTTATTTTTCCACATACAAAGCAACACAAAGGTTAGAGATAGCAAGTAAGGAATGGCTAAGTTTAGATACATTTTACTCTCTTGTAACATAAAAGAATCAAAGACTGGGAAATACTGTAAGATGTAAAACGTCAACCAGAGAATCGAAATTCTAGCAATTTTATGTATACATATACTATACGCTATATAACTCATACACTTACTGACAAATTTGTCATTAAATTTGTTAGGAAAATTGGAGTTGGAGTAGTATCGACCGATTTTATCTATTACTATTATCATGCCATACCATAAAAATATTTGCATTCAAGTACTTCACATACAATCACCATGGAGCAAAGTCAGTCGGATGTTCGAAAATTCTGGTAATAGTTATATGGGGTTGGTCAAGTTTTAGCTCAAATTTATCTATTTTAGGCACAAAGAAACGCTGTCACGAGTAAAGCACGCTCTCTTAATTTTCATTGAGAAAACTTCCATATTGGCCGATGTATTTAAGATAAAGTCGCGGAAGTTCAAAAATTTTCATACTAGGTATATGGGGGCCAAAAGAAGTATAGATCAACGCGTATATAAATTTAATATATTTATCACAATTAAAGTCGCAGAAACCTCATCAGTGTACATCAAACAAATGAGAGATTTTCATAGCTTCAGTCTTACCTTAATTTTTCTGGAACAGTATTACAATTAAATCAAAAGGTATTGCAATAATTATTCCCCTTCACTCAAGGGCAGAGCCTCCTACTCCCACTCGGTTGGTCTCTAAACGCCCACTTTCATACACAAATGTTGCGGCTACACTTTGATATATGAGGGAATACGTTACGCGTGGCAATGCGGACCCGTATTTTATAAATGTTTTCATCCACTGGCTATTGACCTTGGTAGGATTTACTATTATGTTCAAGGTTTAATTGAAATACGATTAGCGGTGTAATTGACCTCAGGCAAACTGTTCGCCACTACTGCGATGTAAATATGTGTGTGTGCCTCAACCGTACTTCAGTGTCAACCGACAATTGCCAATCACATTAAATTGGCCACACTCTTCATTTCTCTCTCTCCTACCCGTAACATGAATGATAATTTATAACTGCTTCATTTATTTATAGCTGTCATGGAATAATATTTGGCTTGCCTAGCAACATGTGTTGGCAACAAATTTCAATGAAATTTTTAGTCTTTATCCGAACATCGTAGACCAATGGCAAGAAGTAATAAATATCAGGTGCTAAATGAAGATTTATGCTGCTGAGAAATGTTCATTAACACGAAGAATGTTCGAACTGATAGCTTCAGGCTGCTGTTGCCATGGCGAGCGAATTTGTCAAGTTGCACGTACTTGCAATTTGTTTTTGTAGCGTCGGATATTTGCTCTCGAAAATTCCCACCATTGTAAATAGGCCACGTATGGGCTATCGGAAGGATGAAATATCGGCATGTAAGCAACTTGATTAATTTACCTTAAGGTGTTAACTGACTCATCGACTAATCACGATGAACAGGACTTTTGATATTATAAGATATATTTCTTAATATATAAATCACGTGTCACATTGTTTGTTTGCGATGGACTCTTAAACTACTGAACCGATTTTAATGAAATTTTTAACACTGTGTGCAGTTTGGTCCAACTTGAAAGATAGGATAGTTCATAACTCTCCTTATAGTCGCATTATTTATTTATTGCAAATTATTTGTTTATTATTAGCAAAGAGCTATCCACCAGTGGTGGCGCTAAGAGCGGTATTGAGAGCGGTATGTTACAGTAGATGGCGCTAAAAACATTAAAAAAATTAAATGAAAATGCGTTGTTTGAAGTTTATATTATTTGTGGTAAAGTTATACGAGTCTATGACTTCCAAAAAAAAATAAAAATTGGCCGGGGCGCCGGGTCAGCTAGTATATATATATATATTCATTATGATATCTACATAAAATTTGACATGGATTATTACCTACGAAACTTTTACCGATCAATATCATAATAAAGATTATTTCATAACAATTCGTGCTATAAGAATTATCCATGTAATTGATATTAATGCTTCGGAACAGCCGAAATTAATGGGTTTTCCAACTTTCTATACTCTTGCAACATGTCGCTACAGAGTATAACGGTTTAACTTTCCTAAACCACTTACGCTACAACAACGGAACTCACATACACCAAATATTATCACAACTCCTACCGATGGTCTAAAAATGGATGAAATCGAATGGAAATTCCACTCAAACCCAATACAACGGTTAAAAACTGCTAAAAGCGTAATAGATCAATAACTAGTTGTAAATACGCCAGAGGTACTCGTATTATGTTTAACACCTGGGATGCACAGTGTGAGATTTAGTCAATCTGACATCTCGAAATTCAAAAAAAAAATGTTTTCGTAACTCGCTCATATTTTTTTTTTACGTGAGAAGAGACCCCAATTGTTACGAAAACAAACACAAAAGAGAATAAAAAAAATGTTATTGGCGTGATAACAGCTATCAAACACGTGCAATTGCATAGCATGCTACAATTGATTTGCAAGCTTGCATTGATTACAAAAGTTTGAGTGATCAGGTCGAAGTTGTAAGTGGTTTTTTTGGCCTAAAATATTTTTTGTATTGAAGGTTATTACTTAAACTTAAAATTTTTGTTTTATACAATATTTATTTTTGCACTCAAATATTTTGAAAAAATTGTTTTATAACCACCTGAAAGGTAAGACAAATTTTAAAGTTTTCAAATATTTGATAGACTAGAACTTCCAAGTCCCACGGAGTTCCGTGAAGGGAATGCCAGCAGAATCTTTGTTAATGTGCCCAAAACAAATTTAAAAAATAAAATCCTGCCCATTTTTTGCCTTTTTTTAGTATGAGTGAAATATCGCGAGAGGAGCTATTTTGGATTTGGTTGAGCAAGGTGAAAATCGAAAAAACAGAAGCGGTCGAAAAGCACGTTATATCAATTTTTGGACCAGATGTTGACGATACCAAAATTAAAAATCGTATAAAAAAGCTTTGCTTCCAATTTCAATCGCGATGGAGTAAATCTCACCGTGATAAAGCAAGATTTATGCATGACAATGCTATTTGGCTAAGTTCAAAAATTTCTGCTGTTGATTTTGCTCTTGATCACGCTCCATCAGTTTCAAAAAAAATACCTCAACGCGGAAGGCGAGAAAAAGAGTTTGCAGAAAGTGCTTCGAGTACACAAAAACGGAAATGCAAAGAGTTAATATCAAATGTAGCTTCGGAACAATTAACTATGGCTACCGCAATGTATCTGAGATCCTGTGGAAAAAGAGACTCAGCAAACATTGTCAAAGAGTTGTCGGTTTCATCCCCTTCGAGAGGTACAGCTATAAAAAGAGGAAGGGTAAGCATTACTGAAAAGAAAAGTCTTACACCAGATCAAGCACTGGCCATGACCGTAGACGAAAATTTATCAACTGAACAATACCGTGGAATACGATTGCATACGATACCATACAGTCCGAAATTGTATCCATGCTATGACCTCGTTAAGCAATCAAAATTATTGTGCTACCCAAGCCTTGTTACTGATAAGGAAACATATGCCGAAATCAATTTGCAATCCTTAATATACCACACGGTGAAAAGATTAATAGATGCACATTTTGAGATTTTTAGGTCGTTTCTTGCCATTCAGGATGAATTAAGCATAATAATAAAATGGGGATGCGATGGAGCTGAACAAAACCGTTATAAGCAAAAATTTTCGGATGACAACATGTCAGACGAAAGCATGTTTTCTCTTTCGATGGTGCCTCTTCAACTTAACTCTGGAGCTGAAAGAAGGAAACATATTTTTTGGCAAAATCCAGCTGCGTTTTCGATAAGATATTGTAGACCGATCAAATTTATTTTCACGAAGGAGACGCGTGAGGTCATTAAAGCGGAAGTGGAGCATATTCGGCAGCAAATTTCTGTTTTGAAACCAACTAGCTTTGAGCTTCACGGTTATAGTTTCACGGTTAAAGCCAATTTAATTCTATGTATGATTGACGGCAAAGTCTGCACCGCTCTTTCAAATTACACGTCATCGCAGGCGTGCTATTTATTTTTGTATAAATTCCTTATTTTTTTTATTTCTACTTTTCGCTTTTTACTTTTGTATAATTTGTATATAATTTCTTTATTTTGGTTTTTGATTAATATCTTATTTTGAATATTTTCCATTCTTTTAAGAACTTTCGTTGAATGTTTTAGTTTTTCCTTTTTATTATGTTTTAGATATCAATAAATTTAACATTGAAACAACATTAACTTTTTATTTTTCTCATTTGCAAAGAATCATCGAAAACTAAAGTTCGAAACTTGAAGAATTTTATAGAAATGGTTGTATGTGGGTGCTTATATCAATATATCGACAAGTTTTAGTTAGAAGAGAAAATAAATATAGTTTAAAAAAACTAAAAAACACGCTTTTAAAGCATATCAAACTAAAAAGTGAAAAATAATTCTTTGTATAAACTAACAATAATAATGAAGGAAAAATTCCTGCATTATTGTGAAAATAGCGTGGAATGCTCGATATATGAAAAATATGTCACAAAGCACCCCACGCTTTTCTCACAATAATGCAGGAATTTTTCCTTCATTATTATTGTTAGTTTATACAAAGAATTATTTTTCACTTTTTAGTTTGATATGCTTTAAAAGCGTGTTTTTTAGTTTTTTTAAACTATATTTATTTTTAATTTTTTAGTTTGATGTTAGAAACCCCAAATTTGTTAAAATATGAACTATGACATGTAGTATTGATTAAGTTAATCGATAATTAGACAGCATTTAATATCTACTCATAACCTTTCATTGACTAATTGTTATATTATATTATTTGCGACCAAGTTCTATTTACGACTTTACGAATTATTATTTCTTAATCGAATCATTTCTTCTAAAGCTTCACTGTTACATGGGGTTTTACCTGTCAACTTTGAACAGTCTAGTTCTTCAATTCGAATTCCGTCCAAAGATCTACAACGACTAAGTGCTACATAAGCTTGTCCAGCAGCAAACAGTCGAGAGCCCAGATAAATTACTGCATGATCTACTGTACAACCTTGCATCTTATGAACGGTCGACGCCCAACTCAGTATTATTGGCAACATTCGTCTCTCAGCGACTCCATAGCTGTATTTTGCTGGAAATTGTATCGTTATTGGCTTAATTACGTGTTCACCATCTGAGCCAAAATTAATACGTACTGACGGGATGTCTTCTGCATATACTTGGTCCCTGCGAAAATTTGGCCAGATAATTTCTGTAATAAACCCCATATTACCATTTACTAAACCTTTTGACACGTCAATATTCGACCTTGACTTCACTTTTGCTCCAACGAATATTTTTAATATATTAGGAAAACCTCCTGTTTTATTGATATCATTCGGTATTACAGTATTTAAGTCCTTATTACCTTAATTTCGTGTAGCGTCAATGAGTTGGTCTTGTGCTTTAATCGTATAAGTAAATAACAGTCCCTTCATCTTGAAAGCTTTTCAGAACTTTTTCATTATGTATAACAACTTGGTCGTTAGTAGGGTAAATCCTTAAAGCTTTCTTAATCGAGAATTTTTCAGTGGTATCTGTTGACACTTTTCCAAGAAGAACTTTAAGATGCTTCGACGTCAACTTTCCAACTCTTAAAGCATTAAGCACATCTATAAATGTCGCATCTTCTTACTGACGCATGTTTTGTTGGAGTTCAACCAGGCGGAATTGTCGCCACAGATGTGTAGCGGGTTTCATATATTATGTTCTGGCTGTTGAAATAGCACTTGATATCCTCGGACAGGTGGTAACTGCATTAGATCACCAAAGAGTAAGACATTTGTACTTCCAAAACAAGCGTTCTGTCTCTTTAGTTGGCGCAAACGAGAGTCGATCATGCAAAGCATTTCATAAGGCACCATAGAAATTTCGTCTATGAACAGAAACTCAACGTTTTGCCATAACTGGCGCATCCCTCTTAAATAATTTCCTGTAAGAAGTGGCATGTTAATGATGACGCCATCTTTTTGTACTGGTAGTTTCAACAGGCTGTGTAGTGTAGAACCTCCGACCAACCGTGATGCAACTCCAGTAAGAGCACCAACTTTCACGACTAATTTTCCATAACATCGGTTAACTTGGTTTTTCAATACATTAAAGAGAAAAGTTTTTCCGGTGCCTGCTCCACCTGTGACGAAAATTTTTTCTCGTTTAATATCACCATTAAGTTGATTTTTAATACTCTCTGTAATGACAGTAAACAATTGTTTTTGATCAATATTCATAGCGTGCTGTGCTCTTTGAAATTGATCATTGCTCATTTCTGTGTCCGGTAATTCTTCTTCTATAACTTCAGGATTTATAATCTCTGGCTGTTCTAAAATTTCAAATGCATGTATCTGATTGAATGCATTTTCAAGCTGTTGGTCACGCTCTCGAAATTGGCGCATATACCTGCTCATTTCCTTCAAACGATTCTCTCGATGTAAAAACGCCTCTTTTGCATTATCGAAACCTTCAAGTAATTCAGTTTCCAAACGATAAGGCATATATTGAAGAAGTAAGCTATAGAAAAAGTAGTGAGGATCTGATGTTGCTATAAAATATGGCACCCTAACAACTGCGGGAACCTTTCTCACAAACATTTTGCTCTTATCTAGTAGCGTAATGAGTGGACGACGTGTGTTACGAAATTCTTCATACGCATCGTGATCAACACTTTCCTCAGTTTCGCTTACTTTTTTCGGATAGAATGGTTCAAAGAACATTGCAAACTTTGTCAGGCTCATGTTTGCAAAATCGTAATTGGGAGATTGTAACGGACGTTTTTGATATCTTTCAAAGATATTACTATAATAACCAGTTGCGTGCCCGTTTCTGTCGAATTGCAATACTCTGTAACGCTGTTCTGCCTTTCTTGTGTTCAGAAAAATGCAGCTTCGAGAACTGTCCCTTAATAGGATATGACAAAGTCTATATGCACATGCTACAGTTAATACTTGTCGTTCATGAAGAATCTTCATACATATGCTGAACAGTATGCGTGAAATATTAGTTTCTTCGCGTTGAATTTGCTGTATTGCCTGCGCAATTCCAGAATCTATACCTGCAGGTTCTGCTTTCGATAGGTACTTTGCTATATAGTACGCTATCGCTTCGTTTGATCCGCATGGCTGAATATCCATGTTGCCTGCCCACAGTCTTAGCAACTCTGGGTGGTAATTATTTACCCAAGCATCTTCCTTTCGACGCTTAAGTAAACAAATTCTACCTCCGTTACGAAGAAAATCATCTGAAGAATGTGACACAATTCGTGTCTCGTCACATTCTTGGCGTGGAAAGTTGAATCGGCATCTTATAGAAGTATTATTTTTTGAACAAGTTTGTGTATGTCGATGAATTTGACATTTTTTAACAAATTCATGAAGCTCTGGGTCTTCTTCTTCTGGAGGGATTCTACAGCAACAATTACGATCCAGAAGAATTTTCTCTTTTTCTGAGTCAAACTAGGGATAATTTTGATCCAAATCACCATCTGAAGGTGCTCCGATTCTGGAATTCAATGCGCCACCAATGATCCCTTACTTTTCCGCCAAACACATAATCATTATTTTTTATAAATTTCATTAAAGCATTTACTCTTACCATGAAATGTAGACTAAAAATTACTAGATACTTCTCAATAAGTCTTTGGGTCTCATACATATCGAGAGAACTGGGATCAACATCAGCCCTACCATCGACTATTAACATAACCTTTCGTTGGTCTAGCCAGTTGAGATCATTTGAGCTAAATGTTACGAAGTATGTTGGAGGTCCTAAACATCTGATTTGAGCTAATAGTTCATTCAGAGCTGATCTCCAATAAGCTGCCGAACCTCTTAAATTTTTTACATAAATATGGACATCTTCTATTGCTCCTTCTTGATTAACAATTTTTTTGCCGCATGCAGATATAGTGCTTTTGATTCTATAATATTCAAAGAAGGATAAGGCATAAAATAGATAGTCGTTACATTGAAATCTTGTGTCACTTCCCAAAATTCTAAACTGAAAGTAGTCTAACGCTGTAATATTTACATTTGTTCTTTGAACCCGTTTTTTCCGTAAGGAAACAAGAAGTACCAGGCAAATTCTTCTGCTTTCAGTTCATGTCCGATATTAACGATGTTGTCTTTCGTTTTGCGGGTAATTTCGTTAAGGTTTCGTGAAACCTGTAGTTCATCTTCCACATTGGGTTGCATTACATCAATCGGCGCCATCAAAGATGTCTGCAGTGGAATTAAATGATTAGGTAGTTCATGTTGAGAAGTTATCATTTCAGGCGCTGCCGTTACTATCTCAATACTCTGCTGTATTTCTATCTCATCAAGCTCGTCTGTTTCATATACAACATCAACGTAATCAAGAGTATACTGCACATTTTTGCTGCCTGTTGTACGTTTACAAATCCTCACAAACTCGTCTAAATTGTCGCATTCGATAATGCAGGCTTTTCCATTGTTATCCTTTGCTCTAGATCCTTTTTGACCACAAGAATGTGAATTAGTGAAGTAATATTTGTTATCATAGCACATCACTCCGAATGATTGTCCTTCTGTTATTATTATGCCGGCGCTATGTTCCATGAAAAGATCTTCCAACCCTTGACGAAGGGTGCGTCCGAAGTTTGTTTCATTATTCTTGTCGCTCAAGCTTCCATATATGCTTGGTTCATCGGCGAAAGTGATCTGAAACCGTTTGCCGAATGCCACTAAAACATCTTTTATTGCGTGGAAATTTCGCACCAGTAGGTATCCATCGTCTTCAATACGATAGGCCATTAAATTTCGCTCCGTTTGAAATCTTATATTGCTGTAGATTTGGTCACCCGTTATCATATTCAGGTTGAGGGTGTTTGTAAACCACTGTTTTGGTGCAAGAATACTGGCTCTAAGGATGTTAGACAATGCCATCGCACAGCATTGTACACCTGCAAATCCTGATGTGAAAATGAGCTCGTTTCCTTGGTGCCATGAAGCACGCACAATTCTCGAAAAATCACATATTCTTGTGTAAGCACTAGGGTTATTGTTAAGTTCATCATTGATTTCATTCATAACCTCTAGTGGAGCTTTTTCTACTCTAATAATATCCTCTTCATTCATTATGACGTTTTGATCGATAGTGACGTCTTTATAAAGGGGATTTTTAGCGACCAACCAATGTAGTGCATCATATACCTTTTGCCTAGATACTGAAAACTGTCGCGTTACATTAATATTTTCCAAAAATTCAGTAATGACAACTATTCCAGCATTATTAGTGGTTCTTGGTAACATGTTCGGAAGTTTTTCAGTAACTTCGAAAACATCCTGAGCAAACAATACTGCTTGACCTCGAAAACTATATTGCCCAAATACACCGCTTAATTTTATAATTTTGACAAATGGAATAATACGTGAAATCAGCCTTTGCTCGGCTTGAGATAATTCCGAAATCACGTCTGGAATAAAGCCTGGATCTAGATTGTTCCAATAAGATTTAGATGGTGGAATATTTTTCTTTGAATTCAAATGGGTTTTGCAACGATTGCAAACAACCAAACATTTTTTTTGCTTTAATTCATTAGGCAAATATGTGTTTGCTATAGCATCTACAATCCACTTAAAAATTTGATGTTTATAGCATCGTTTAGTGCAAACTTCACATATCGCATCGCAAAACGAGTTAATTGCCTGCCTAAAGGTCGTTATACTGGCTTTACGCAACCTTCGGACCTCTTCGTTTTGTTTCTGCATTTGCTGCAAACGAGCCTCTCTGGCTTGTTCTGATTCTGAGGCTCGGCTTTCCACTGCATGCTGACGCATTTGCTGCAAACGAGCCTCTCTGACTTTCTCTGGTTCTGAGGCTCGGCTTTCCGCTGCATGCTTACGCATTTGCTGCAAACGAGCCTCTCTGCCTTGCTTTGGTTCTGAGGCTCGGCTTTCCGCTGCATGCTGACACATTTGCTGCAAACGATCCTCTCTGGCTTTTTCTGGTTCTGAAGCTCGTCTTTCCGCTGCATGCTGACGCATTTGCTGCAAACGAGCCTCTCTGGCTTGCTTTGGTTCTAAGGCTCGTCTTTCCGCTGCATGCTTACGCATTTGCTGCAAACGAGCCTCTCTGCCTTGCTGTGGTTCTGAGGCTCGGCTTTCCGCTGCATGCTGACGCATTTGCTGCAAACGAGCCTCTCTGGCTTTCTCTGGTTCTGAGGCTCGGCTTTCCGCTGCATTCTGACACATTTGCTGCAAACGATCCTCTCTGGCTTTTTCTGGTTCTGAAGCTCGTCTTTCCGCTGCATGCTTACGCATTTGCTGCAAACGAGCCTCTCTGCCTTGCTGTGGTTCTGAGGCTCGGCTTTCCGCTGCATGCTGACGCATTTGCTGCAAACGAGCCTCTCTGGCTTTCTCTGGTTCTGAGGCTCGGCTTTCCGCTGCATTCTGACACATTTGCTGCAAACGATCCTCTCTGGCTTTTTCTGGTTCTGAAGCTCGTCTTTCCGCTGCATGCTTACGCATTTGCTGCAAACGAGCCTCTCTGCCTTGCTGTGGTTCTGAGGCTCGGCTTTCCGCTGCATGCTTACGCATTTGCTGCAAACGAGCCTCTCTGACTTGCTTTGGTTCTAAGGCTCGGCTTTCCGCTGCATGCTGACGCATTTGCTGCAAACGAGCCTCTCTGCCTTGCTTTGGTTCTGAGGCTCGGCTTTCCGCTGCATTCTGACACATTTGCTGCAAACGAGCCTCTCTGGCTTTTTCTGATTCTGAAGCTCGGCTTTCTACTGCATGCTGACGCATTTGTTGCAAACGATCCTTTCTGACTTGCTTTGGTTCTGAGGCTCGGCTTTCCGCTGCATGCTGACGCATTTGTTGCAAACGATCCTTTCTGACTTGCTTTGGTTCTGAGGCTCGGCTTTCCGCTGCATGCTGACGCATTTGCTGTAAACGATCCTTTCTGACTTCCTCTGGTTCTGAGGCTCGGCTTTCTGATGCATGCTGACGCACTTGCTTCAAGCGAGTCTCCCTGCCTTCCTTCGACTGCTTGGCTCTATAACTTCTCATATAGAGCCTTCTTTTCTCCTTTATTTTCTGTAATTCGCTTAAGTGTTCTGACGATCTTTCCATTCTTTCGCTGAGATTTGTTGTTTTTTTTATAAACAATTCGTTAAATAAAATTAATTTATTAGTTTATAATGAAAAGATTTTAATCAAATCAAACTATACGACGCACAGACTTTTTGAAAATCTATGTAAATATATTTCGCTTATAATTTTAAATTGTCACAACCGTACACTTCGACTGTTTTTTTTCGATTGATTGTATACCTAATATATTCCTGATATTTATGATATTTATGATGTCCCGCGGGAACCAAAAAAGTAACGGTACAAACTTGGGTTAATCCATTTCTATTGTCCTTGACTAGCACTTATAATTCAACTGGTCGACCCGGAAAGTAGGTAAGCTCCATTTTTTCAGGTAGAGGGATTCAAATAAGGGGAAGGTAGAATATTTCTTTGTGTATTTAAAATTTTTAGGAATTCTTATTTTATATTGAAAGAATCTATTTTTTCTTCTATGATATTTGCCAATATTGTGAAATATAAACGAATATAACTTAAATCGTATTCTCCGCCATTAGATTCGGTGACAATTTTTAAAAAGCTCACATCGACGTGACAGCCAAAATTAAAAAAAGGAGTTTTCTACTACAGTTGCTTCTCGAAGGCATTTTGAAAACTAGTATCTGAAATTTTTTTTACTACCAAAATTTTATTATAAGTATTAATTTTTTATTACCTAAAAGTCGCGTGTTTTGCATTATTTGATATTATTTCTTCTGGTGCGCGGTTATACTTATATATGTACATATGTAAGTATATGTATCTATATAAAGTATACTTTCTTTAATACATATGTATATTTCAGTATATACATATGCTACTCAAATGTCGCCAAAACTAGTTTTATATACATAGATGTTGCATATTTTTGGTGAGCTGCTTAAACTTACTGTCGCCTTCCTACAGTGTCTCTCAAATATTCTACGTTTCAGTACCACTTAAAAAAGTTACAAACATACATACATACATACATACATACGCCTTCCTACAGTGTCGCTCAAATATTCTACGTTTCAGTAACATTTAAAAAAGTTACAAACATACATACATACATACATACATACATACATACATACATACATACATACATACATACAAGTGAAGCTAATAAAAGCGTATTAAAAATAAGAAATTGTGAATATAAATGTGTTAAAAAAAATTGTCCCCAACTAGTGTTTTTGAGGATAGTTCGGAACTAGTCCCCTTTGACACTAGTTGGAACTAGTTGTCTATCACCATATTGAAGCTTATAATCTTCTTAACGATCGTGCCAAATTTCAAGTTTATATCTCTACAACTTCATATAAAAATTAATTTTGAGATGCTAGATTGACTAAATCTCACACTGTGGGATGGTATGATAGAGCTTTAATAAAGCCAGCGTCAAAATTGGACGATGGGCGCGGCACCGCCCACTTTTAGAATAAAACACATATCGCGGAACCCGACCAACCGATTTCGCAGGGCGAAAATGCGCGAAATCAGGCTACAGCCCTTTGGGTAAATAAATCAAGAAGCAATTAATATAAAGGGATAAAACTTTCCGCGAATAATGCCTATAGAAATTTCAACTTACGCCCACAAATTGTCCAAATTCAACTGCTGAACTGTTGGAGCCCATAGGTACAGAATTATTGAACCAGTATCGTTAGTAGACTTTTGACCAAAAATATCTGCTATTGTATGGGATGTAAAATTGAAATCAGAGAGAATTTTTTCCCGACAAGGTTAACTTTGTGTATCAAAAATGGGTTGAATTGGGTCAATACTTTAGACTTTGAACTTCCGGGTGACTTTATACCAGGGCACATTCGTATTAGTCGGGTAAAAAATATTAACCCCATATAACTAACAGGTCTTATATACCGTAGTATACTTTCCTGGCTTTAACCCGAAATTAGATCTTCCTTACTTATTAATATATTCCGATCGTGTATCGTTATTTCTCGATAAAGAAAGAGGATTCCCTTATTACTAGAACTTAAAGTTACGTAGTCCAACTTTGTAAAAATAATTTTCCTGAAACTCACTTAAAAACTATTAAAGGGCGGCCTCCAGAAAAACACACATTTACAAGAGCTTAAGATTAGAAGAATGTATTTGTGGCATGCACAAGTAGCTGTAAGGAAGAAATTTAAGAAAGAAGGAAATTTTAATGGTGCAATGTAAACAGCAGACATACATTCATGTCAGTGCCAACAGTTGAGTGTTGCGGAAATTATGATTTTGAGCCAAGCATTTAAAAGCGTCACAAGGTCTGAGTTGTTAGCGTTTGCTGTTGCTGTCTGAATATTCCAGCGGCTGCACATTGAAATTGCTATAGTTTAATTGGCTGTTGTGGCAGCATTTTCAATGCTTGACCTCAAATAGCAAACTGTTTGCGTTTTGGTCTTTCTACTGCTTGCTCGTCTACTAAGTGTAATATATGTATGTATGATTGTTCTTATGTATTTATGCATTGTTACAAAAAAGCATCCGAAAATTGTAACTAAATGCCTCCGGTAAAGGATATTTCAAAATGTATTTTGACAAGTTGGTAGAAATGTCTTTAATTAATATAATATGTCAAATATGATCAATATGTAAACCAATTTGGTTACAGCAATTGCTTGAGTCGTTACACCTCAGTAATGCATTACTATTTTTACAGTGAATAAAACATAGAACAAAGAGTTTGTCTCATGTTTTGTATATATAATCTAATTTTTTATACAGAATCGTTGTGAATGTTGGAAACCGCTCGAAACTCAACGTGATGCTTATTGTTTTTTTTTTTTTCTACATATAACGGGTGATTTTTTTGAGGTTAGGATTTTCATGCATTAGTATTTGACAGATCACGTGGGATTTCAGACATGGTGTCAAAGAGAAAGATGCTCAGTATGCTTTGACATTTCATCATGAATAGACTTACTAACGAGCAACGCTTGCAAATCATTGAATTTTATTACCAAAATCAGTGTTCGGTTCGAAATGTTCGAAATCGACAAATTTTGTTCAGCGATGAGGCTCATTTCTGGTTGAATGGCTACGTAAATAAGCAAAATTGCCGCATTTGGGGTGAAGAGCAACCAGAAGCCGTTCAAGAACTGCCCATGCATCCCGAAAAATGCACTGTTTGGTGTGGTTTGTACGCTGGTGGAATCATTGGACCGTATTTTTTCAAAGATGCTGTTGGACGCAACGTTACGGTGAATGGCGATCGCTATCGTTCGATGCTAACAAACTTTTTGTTGCCAAAAATGGAAGAACTGAACTTGGTTGACATGTAGTTTCAACAAGATGGCGCTACATGCCACACAGCTCGCGATTCTATGGCCATTTTGAGGGACCACTTCGCCTCAACAATTCACCTCAAGAAATGGACCCGTAAGTTGGCCACCAAGATCATGCGATTTAACGCCTTTAGACTATTTTTTGTGGGGCTACGTCAAGTCTAAAGTCTACAGAAATAAGCCAGCAACTATTCCAGCTTTGGAAGACAACATTTCCGAAGAAATTCGGGCTATTCCGGCCGAAATGCTCGAAAAAGTTGCCCAAAATTGGACTTTCCGAATGGACCACCTAAGACGCAGCCGCGGTCAACATTTAAATGAAATTATCTTCAAAAAGTAAATGTCATGAACCAATCTAACGTTTCAAATAAAGAACCGATGAGATTTTGCAAATTTTATGCGTTTTTTTTTAAAAAAAAGTTATCAAGCTCTTAAAAAATCACCCTATATTTGTGGTTGGTGCATCATGAATTTTTTCCGCAAGGAAAAACGGTCAATAAGGAAATTCATTTGGCCGTATTGAAGCGTATGGTATAAGTGTATTACATCTGGTGGGGATTAACTTGGATACGATAAAATTAGTATTGATAAATTACTAAATACTATGCATTTTATTTATAACTTTCGGTCTCGGGTACTTTTTAGCCACAATGTGTACCATATGTATTGTATGATGCTTAAAATAATTTTATTGCTAGCTGTATTTGTATTTCTTTTTTGCAACGTTTCCCAATACTACCCACAATGGCGTGTAAATAACTGTGCGTTGCATCGAAGCTCTTTTGCAATTCAAAACGGTTTTCGTTTTCGCGAATATTTCGAAGACAACTCTTTGATGTCTTTTCTCGATGAAAAGCGATATGCATTTTATATGAATGTGAGTGTGCTTTACGTTTTTATGTGCACTTCAAATGTTTTTGAATTTAATTATTAACTTAAATAAATTAAAAGTATTAAATTGGCTTTGCAATTCTATTACACTGTGCTTCCACTTGGATATGAATTTTGTATGATTTCAAAGTTATCAGCGTATGGTTTTTTAAATGTATATGTAGCGATTAACATCTCTCCAAATTGTAATAGATCCATTTATTAACTATTTCTAATATTGTAACTACTTAACTACTTTCATCTGGTAACACTGTATTCAGCAACCTAAAATATTTTATCCCGTTATAATATTGATCACCTCATATTAGCTTCTCTAATTCGTCCTATTCCATTTGATCATCGGACGAGACCACACGTGTTCTATCGCACGCAACATAAAACATTTCTATTTATATTAAAAATATATTTGTAAGACGGATTTACTTGTAAGTAAGTAAATATAATAAAATTAAGTAGCTGGTTAAAAGTGTTTTACTTTATTAACACCTTAACCGCCACATTGGTGACCCCGACGACTGAAATTCATTCAATATACCCGACGGCCGAAATTCGTGCATTATACCGACGTTAAAATAACATTGGCGACGCTCACAATATACCCGACGTCCTACGCCTTTCGTACAAGCCAAAAATCGACGTGATTTATGGACTAACTGCTACATTGGGAATACGTTATTCTGATGTGTGTACCATAACCTCCACTTGTGAGCCACAATCGTCAAAGTAAATCTGGTTAAAGGAGTTGAACGAGCAAACTCAACCATATTACGCCACGCGGCTTAAGCGATAGAACACTAAACCTGTTACCAACTCGGTACAAAAATGACCAACATAAAGCAGTCACCATCGGAAGACAATTCCGAAGACAGGAAACCTCTACAACCAACATCCAACGTCATTCGACCAATACAATTTAATCCTGACAAGCCATCGCTATGGATCGCCCAAATCGAAGCACAGTTTAGGATTCTGGGTGTGGTAAGAGATGTTGACAAATTTTACCACGCGGTTTCCATCCTCGACACGCGACATGCGGCAGAAGTGGAAGACATCATTGTTGATCCTCCAACATCAGCACCTTTCACTGCACTCAAAATGGCACTAATTAGTCGTTTTTCTAAATCGAAAGAAGCGAAGCTGCAACAACTTCTCGAAGGTGAGGAGATTGGCGATCGCACACCATCACAACTCCTGCGCCATCTTAAAGCACTGGTTCCAGGCGTCGACGAAGATGTACTTAAAGCTAAATGGTTATCCGCTTTACCGAAGGACACTCGCGCCATGTTAGCATTGCAAACAAATACAACGCTGGAAAATTTAGGGGCTAGTGCAGACAGACTCCACGAGATCATACAAGGAATGCACGTTTCATCAGTTTCCAAAAATACCAACAACACTAATGACGCAGACTTCGCACAACAAATATCTGACTTAACCAAACAGTTAGCAGCACTATCAGCCGTTATTAACAAACGGGAATCCAGATCAAATACACGACAGCATAACAAGCCGAGGCCACGTAACCAGTTCCAACAACGTAGACTGAGCTCTAACGGGTTTTGTTACTACCACTCGAAATACGGTAAAAACGCTATTCGGTGCAAACCAGGCTGCACATTTTCGGGAAACGCTGTAGAGAATCTCTAATGACGGGTAGTGATTCTCTGCAAAATTCTCACCGTCTGTACATTAGAGATCGAACCTCTGGTACCCAATATCTGGTGGACACAGGTTCCGATTTATCGGTTTTTCCAAAAGAGTGGTCGAAAAATGCAACACCAACAATTGGTCATACGCTACAAGCAGCAAACGGATCCATCATCCAAACATACGGAAAACGGTTATTGTCTCTTAATCTAGGTCTTCGTCGTGATTTTTTGTGGCAATTTATCATCGCTGACGTTACGAAACCAATCATCGGGGCTGACTTCTTGAGTCACTTTGACTTATTAGTCGACCTCAAGCGAAGATGTCTACTCGACGGACGTACTGGATTAACATCACCCGCTTTAATTGCTCCAATAGCGAATACAATTTCTATCCGATCAATTAAAGAAGATACAATATACCACAAACTACTACGAAATTTTCCGCAGATTACAAATCCAGACAGCGTAACAAGAGGGAAGAAACACAACACCTTCCACCACATACGTACTTCAAACGGACCACCAGTGACCAGCAAAGCACGTCGTTTACCACCGGATAAACTACAAGCTGCACGTCACGAGTTTAATGACATGATCAAACTGGGAATCACTCGATCTTCGAACAGTCCATGGTCATCGCCATTGCACCTAACAGCGAAGAGCACTGGAGGATGGCGACCTTGTGGAGACTACCGCAGTCTAAATGCTCGCACAGTTCCAGACAAATACCCCGTACGCTGCCTTGAGGACTTTACCGCAACATTACATGGTAAAAACATTTTTTCAACTATAGATTTGGTTCGTGCATTTAACCAAATCCCGGTCGCACCAGAAGATATTTCTAAAACGGCCATTATAACACCTTTTGGACTATTTGAGTTTCCTTATATGACCTTTGGTCTAAGAAACGCAGCTCAAACGTTTCAAAGGTTCATCGATGAAGTAACACGAGATCTTCCATTCTTATTCGTATATATCGACGATATCCTGGTAGCTTCAGCCAATGAGCGAGAACACTTGCAACATCTTGAAATTTTATTTAAACGCCTTCAAGATTATGGATTAGTCATTAATCCCACAAAATCAAATTTTGGTTTAACCGAGGTAAAATTCTTGGGCCACACCGTCAACAAAAATGGCATAACGCCATTAAAAGATAAGGTTAACGCTATCCTAAGTATTGAATTTCCTACTACTATCAAAAGTTTAAGAAGATTTCTTGGTACAATAAATTTTTACAGAAAATTCTTCAAACAAGCGGCCGAAATCCTCGCTCCTCTCAACTCACTACTGGAAGGACCAAACGTCAAGAATTCGCAAAGAATAGAATGCACCAAAGAGCTTCAATTATCGTTCAACAAAGCAAAACAGGCACTTGCTCAAACAACATTACTGGTACATCCAAATACAAACACTCAATGGGCAATTTTTACAGACGCTTCCGAACATGGCATAGGCGCTGTCCTACAGCAACATGTCAACAACACTTGGCAACCATTAGCATTCTACAGTAAAAAGCTTCCACCGTCAATACAGAAATTATCTACATATGATCGTGAACTACATGCAATTTTCGAAGCCGTAAAATATTTTCGACACATCTTCGAAGGACGTCACGTGATCGTCTTCACAGATCATAAGCCGCTACAGCACGCTTTCCACCAACGCACAGAACGAGCCTCCCCTTGGCAGTTCCGTCGTTTGGATTTCATCGGTCAATTTACTTCGGATATCAGACATATTTCAGGACACCAGAACATCGTTGCAGATACGCTCTCCCGCGTCAACGCGATTTCTGAATCCATCTCTTCACAAAGTTTAGCAACAGCACAGCAAAACGATACAGAATTGCAGAAATTACTCAGCAATCCGTCAACGTCACTATCACTGCAGAAAATACAAGCAGACGCCACCGAACCTGCTCTGTACTGTGATATAACTACTGGATCTATACGACCATACGTCCCAGTTCCACTCAGGAAACATATATTCGATTCTTTACATTCCTTGGCACATCCCGGAATAAAGGCATCGCAAAAGCTAGTGAGTAAACGATTTGTGTGGCCGTCAATAAACAAAGACTGTCGCACATGGGCAAAAGCTTGCATCGACTGTCAACGTAACAAAATCCAACGACACGTATCAACACCTATCGGCATTTTTCAAGCACCTTCACAACGATTCGAACACATACATATAGACTTGGTTTCTTTACCAACTTCTAAAGGTTTTAATCAATGTTTAACTATAATCGATCGTTTTACGCGTTTTCCAGAAGCAATTCCTTTGGAAAACGGTACAGCAGACACGGTAGCACGAGCACTACTCGCCCACTGGATCGCTCGGTACGGTGTACCAAAACGAATAACATCCGATCAAGGACGACAATTTGAGTCAAAACTTTTTAACTCACTGTCGCAGATCCTTGGCATCAAACATTTAAGGACTTCTCCATATCATCCGCAATCAAATGGCTTAGTCGAACGTTTCCATCGCCAACTCAAATCTGCACTCCTTTGCCATCGAGAAACTTGGCTAGACGCTCTACCAGTTGTACTACTTGGCCTTCGAGCAGCATGGAAAGAAGATATGGGCACAACGCCAGCCGAACTCGTTTATGGAGAACCAATACGTTTGCCTGGAGAATTCATCGCTCCTTCAAACAATCAAACAACCACTGCTGAGCTATTACAGAATTTAAACCAACATTTCAAAAATTTAGCACCAGCAGAAACGTCAAGACACGGAAAGAGATCAATTTTTTATTTTAAAGACCTAAACACCTGTTCACATGTTTTGGTACGAAATGATCATATAGAAATTTCATTCTCAAACTTATTGCTCGTCACGACAAATATTTCGTCATAGACTACCGAAGCAACCCAACCTCTATTTCAGTGGATAGACTTAAACCAGCGACGTAATGAACGAATTCTTCACAACAGCCGGGAAAACTCATCGTACTTCTTCTGGAGTTAGGTTTAGTAACAAGAACGCCTATATTCTAAATTAATCTATAAAAATTAAAATTCTTCTTAAAAACTTTATTTTTTTTAAGTAGGGGAGTATTGTAACGATTAGCACTCTACAAATTATAATAGATCCACTTATTTATAATTTCTAATATTGTAACTACTTAACTACTTTCATCTGGTAACACTGTATTCAGCAACCTAAAATATTTTATCCCGTTATAATATTGATCACCTCATATTAGCTTCTCTAATTCGTCCTATTCCATTTGATCATCGGACGAGACCACACGTGTTCTATCGCACGCAACATAAAACATTTCTATTTATATTAAAAATATATTCGTAAGTCGGATTTTTACTTGTAAGTAAATAAAGATAATTAAATTAAGTAGCTGGTTAAATAGTGCTTTATTTATTAACACCTTAACCGCCACATATATATATATGGGTATAGATATGCTTTCTTATGCCGTGCGTACTCCAATACATATGTATGTATGTGATCTTATGAAAATTGAATTTGTCAAATATAAATTAAATTTTGCACAATCTGAGCACAGAGCTTCGACAAAGTAAGGAATTTAATAATGAAATGTCGACATACATACATACTATTATATATATATTTATTTAGACATTTAGTGGCGCATTAAGCTCACACATGCATCGATGCTCAAGATGAAGGTTGGAATTTTGGGGTTTTTAGAGAACTTTGTATCCTTGATCCTGGCGTTGAGCTCAAAGCTAATCAAGAAGTGTATGACCCCACTGTTTTCAACTTTTTCTCCGGAATTTTTCCTACAAAATTATTATGATGGCGGATTATTGTTTAGCTGGTATATGCCAAACTAATATACTATTTCTCAAACATAAAACTAAAACTTTAGTTAACCTATAAAATTAAAATTAACATTACCCAAAAGTGGGGTAAATACTAACCGCATATGAAACTGAGAGATGAAATTTCATTTAACAGAAATGAAAATATAACGAAAATGAAATAAAATAGTCGCTGCAGTTGAGTGGTAAAAGTAAAACGAGAAAAGTGGCAATAAATTGGCACATCAGCGTGCGCCTGGAGAGAAGATTGGAAACCAGTGAGATTTGAGTCGAAGTGCAATGGAATACTTTTCATGTAAGTGCACTTTGTGGCTTTTCATTCGATATACTTGCATATTTATATACTTATACATTTATACGGAGTATATGCCAAATTGAAAGATAAGTTATGAATATACAAATGTATAGGAAATATCATCATATATGTATGTTCATATCTTTGTATACCCATATATTACCGTGTTTCTTTTAAAACTTTTTAGTAGTTTCTTTGCGGACACTTCAAACATTTTTTTTGTTTTGTATTGGAAAAAAAAAATAAATAAATTCCTAAAAATTTGAGACTTTCACTTTGACTTTAGATACTTCCTTTTTTCATGTCTTTCATATATTTTTGAAAAAAATAAATAAACGGCTGGGTTTATCGATAAACCTCCAAAGAAAAAGTTTTAGAAAATTAAATTTCAAATAAAAAGGTCAATACGGTCATGTCAAAAAAGTGCTTACTTTCTGAGATATAAGAAGTTTTATAAAAAATACAAAAAAAATTCTGTTTTACTGAAATTTGTGTATCTAAAACTCGACTCAATGACTTTATGCACATTTTGTTTTAAACTTAAGACAATTATCCGATTTCGACAAATGAGCAGAACCTTAGAGAGAAAAAGACGTGAGCAAAATTTCAAATCATTATTTCATAAACTACAGTATACACTGCTTAAATCTCCTAGAGATCTTTGTCAAGAATAAGAGCACGCCCTTCGGTCACCCGGATAAGGCTGGAATGAATATATGGAAATTAAAGAAAAACGTCTCTCGAAAGAACTCCTAACCATCTTTTCCCTTCGAAACTGTTGTGGAGGTTAAATGCAAATTCCATTACGCTAATGCAGACAGAGCGTGCAAGCAATTTAGACGCAAAAAAGGGTACTTCATTTATTATAAAACGAAAGTAATTAACATAGAAATCTCTAAAAGACATTGAACAAGTATTACGAAGAATGCAGTGAGATGTGCGACTCTATTCAGTGTCGAATTAGATGTCTAAAGGCATGCAAACGAAGGTCATCATACTCTTTGCGGTGACACTGAAAACAGAAGAAGAAAAAAATAAAAAGGAACAATTACTTCCACATATCTTCTTAAGAGTCCTTACGCCACCTTACCAACCAAATGTGGTAAATTATGTTACTTCTTAATTGCTTGAAGTATGCGTGGCAGATATTTTGCACGTAACAAATATAGGAAAAATGAATAAGTAGACTAGAAACAGTCAAACGGAATCGATAGCAGCAAACTGGCAATCCAATCGAACACCGAAGGCAGCGCAAGTAGTAAAGAAAAACACGTCCATTAATGCTAATATCATTTTAGCACGTTACACGTGGTGCATTTATTGAAGATCAGAAAAGAAGTAAGTGTTTCGAAATGACAATTCAATTATAAGTAAGTGTTTGGAAATGACAATTCAATTATAAGTAAGTGTTACGAAATGACGATTCAATGATATGGTTACAAGACATTAAGCGGTAGATGGCGCATAACACGGCGCAGTGCTGCCACAGCCACTCCCCTTCCAATGAACCCCTTAGGGGAAGGCAAGATACTTCAATAAGTCCTTTGTGGTACAGCAGGATTAGGATGAGTGCTGTCATCTTTGGTTACGAATGCCGGCTTAAGGCGATCCGTTGAAATGTTAACTTCGCTGCCGTTAATTCTCACTGTGAATACTCGATCTGACTGCCGACTGACTATTGGATATGGCCCGCTATATGGTGGTTCCAAAGGTGCCCTTACTGCATCCGTCCGTACGAAGACATGTGAACACTCGAACATATTTTTCAACACGAACAGTTTCGGCCTTTGATGATGTGCGACAGCTGAAGGTTTGACTTTTTGCATGTGCTCTCTAAATTTATCGATGAAAGTTTGGGGTGGCATGTGCATCTCTTCTTCTGTGAGAAATTCACGCGGAAGACGAAGAGTTGTGCCGTACAAAAATTCTGCAGCCGATGCTTTAATGTCCTCCTTAAAACAAGTCCTTAATCCCAACAAGACTGTAGGGAGCAAGTCCACCCACGATTTATCACTGTGGCACATGAGTGCGGCCTTGAAGGATCTGTGCCAACGTTCTATCATGCCGTTGGATTGTGGATGGTACGGAGTGGTATGAATGTGTTTGCTTCCAACCAATTTTGTCAATGATTGGAACAAGGCAGACTCAAATTGCGTACCTTGATCGGTGGTGATTGTTCTTGGGCAGCCAAAACGAGCGATCCAATGCGTCCAAAATTTAGTTGCCACTGTGTTTGCGGTTATGTCCTTCAAAGGAATCGCTTCGGGCCAACGAGAAAATCTATCTATCATTGTGAGGCAATAGCGATATCCTTTCACTAAGGGCATTACAACGAGATCAAGATGTACATGATCAAAACGGCTATCTGGTATGTCAATTTTTATGGGTGGCAAGTGATTATGTTTATGAATTTTAGCCCGTTGGCACGGTAAACAACTCCTGACCCATGAAGTAACATCTTTTTTCATCGCTGGCCAAACATATTTAGAACGAATTTGTTGTAATGTAGCGCGTCCACTGGGGTGGGACGAACTGTGAACTGAGGCAAAAGCTTGATAACGTAATTCCTTGGGAATATAAAGGCGAAGATGTCCGGTTGAGACATCACAGTACACTGAAGTTTTGTCTTCGGATTGCACCAAGCGAAACCTTAGAGACTGCTGTGATTTAAGAAGCTCCTCCAACTCTTTGTCACGTTCCTGTGCTGCTTGAAGTTGTGATCGGTCGATAAAACAGGGCATTGAAATGGCGTTTATCCGCGACAATGCATCGGCAACCACATTTTCGGAGCCAGCTAAGTGTACAATCTCCGTTGAAAATTGTGATATGTAGCTGAGGTGCCTTAACTGCCTCGGAGATACTTTGTCTGGCTTTTGCGCAAAAGCAAATGTAAGTGGCTTATGATCTGTTTTGATCACAAATTGACGTGCTTCTAGTATATGACGAAAATGTTTCACTGCTTCATAAATTGCTAGCAACTCCCGATCGTAAGCACTGTAGTTTTTTTCAGTTGCGGTAAGCTTCCGCGAGAAGAAACCGAGAGGTCTCCAAATACTGTTTGTTTGTTGTTCAAGAGTCGCACCAATAGCTAAATCTGAAGCGTCACAACTAAGCGCTAAGGGTGCGCCGACAGTAGGGTGCGCCAGTGATATTGCCTTGCTTATTGAAATTTTACAGTCTTCAAAAGCTTGATTACTTGCGACGGTCCACTCAATTATTCGTTTATCGTGTTTCTTTGACTCGTGCAGATAGCTATTTAGCGGTGCCTGTAACTCTGCTGCATGTGGTATGCAGCGCCTGTAGTAATTAATTATTCCCAGAAACCTGCGCAATTCAAGGACCGTCTTTGGTCGCGGGGTGTTCAAAATTGTCTGTACTCGCTCTGGTGGCGGTTGGCAGCCGGAGCTGTTTATTGTGTATCCCAAAAATTGCACTTGACTTTGTTCAAACGCACACTTCTTAGGATTTATTTCGAAACCGTTCTCTCTTAGGAGGTCGAGTACGGTGCGTAGGTGAACGCGATGTTCTGCATTATCCTTAGACATGATAAGTACATCGTCAATGTACACGTATACGAAATCAAGGCCTCTAAATATGTTATCCATAACTCGTTGAAAGGTCTGTGTTGCGTTCCGCAGTCCAAAAGGCATTTTAAGGTATTCAAACAAACCAAACGGCGTACATACAGCGGTCTTCTGAATATCCTTCGCAACCATTGGTATTTGGTAATAAGCGCGAGTTAAGTCAAGTGTAGAAAATATCGAATTTCCAGACAATCTTTCAGCAAAATCGTGGATATGACCTATAGGATAGCGATCCGGAATTGTTTGCGCGTTTAGTTTTCTATAATCACCACATGCACGCCAACCGCCATTCTTTTTTGCCACCATATGTAAGGGGCTTGCCCAAGCACTTTTCGATGGACGACAAATGCCGTTTTTGAGTAACATGTCGAATTCGGCACGCGCAGCATTGAGTTTCTCACCTGATAAGCGACGCGGCCGTTCAGCGGTTGGGGGTCCTGTAGTTTCGATATGGTGGCATACCTGATGTACTGGTTGCAATTTAGTTGTGTCCCCAACGGATGTTGGTGAAGCGTAAGTGTTTTCGGTGTCGTTCAACTGCATAAGAAGCGAGGTTGCCTTATGAGCTTTTCGAGGAAGCGGTGCTGGCTCTGTTACTGTTTTTGTGCTGATAACTGTTATATTGTGCTGTACTGTATTGACGCTTACGCCTGTTGTCGTTAACCCAGTTGTGAAGTCTATTAGCTGCTTGCGATTAAGGTCCACCATCAGTTTGAAACCTGAAAGGAAATCTGCGCCAATTAATGGTGTCTGTATGTTGGCAATAACAAACGTCCATTCAACTTTACGTTGCAACCCGAGATCAATTTCCATGATATGTTCGCCATACGTCAAAATCTGCGTATGGTTAGCTGCTGTTAGTTGTAGTGCATCCACAGTGAGTCTCTTGTCCACGAGAGAACTAGGAATTACCGAAACACAGGAGCCAGAGTCGATGAGGAAACGGTAGCCAGATTGGAGATCGTTGACAAATAATCTACTTTCGGGAATTTGATTTAAACGATATGGGGCTCGCTGTGAAGTCGTAGTTGAGTTTTTTACGTCTGAGCTGCCGTCAACAAGCAAAGCTGACGGCAGCCGACTTAGTTTTCCGAAGATGAGCGTGAACAGCCTGGACGGCACTTACGTGCAGCATCGCCAAAGCGTTTATGAAAATAACAAAGCTGACCATTATGGGGGTGTACAGGTCCACTGCATTTGCAGTACTGTGACTTCTTTTCAAGGGATGCGATTTTATTTTTCAATGACTCAATTGCTGCGCTCAGTTCAGATAGTGGATTGGCTTTATGTATGGCTTGGACTTCGTCTTGCTGAGCATTACCAATAGAGTGAACTTCTGGCGTTGCAATTGACTCGAGCATTTTGTCGGCCATTGAGGCGATGCTGCTTAGGTTGTCCGTTGCTACACTCAACCATGGCCGTATTGTTGGCGGCAGCCGTTGAAGGAATAGCAGACGGATGAAGTCATCTTGATCTGGTGCCAGTCGACGCATTTGGGCTAATATATCAGATGGCCTCATACCCACAAATTCGTCGCCTTTCAACAATCATTGTAATTTACTTTGATTCGAATCGCCAAATTTTTCCAGTATACGGCATTTCAGAGCTTTGTATTTATTGTCGTTTGGGGGATGAAGCAGGAGATCCTCTACGGCGAGTAAGGTTTCGTCTTCCATGTGTGTAGCCACCACATCGAATTGATCTGCATCCGTTACTATGTTGTTTAGTCTAAATGTACGCTCAATTTGCGCAAACCACAAATTAGGATGACTCCTGTTGAATGCAGAGATGTGGACGCGTTGTACACTGCTGTTTGGTACGGATGAAACCTGTTGGGCCATAAGTTCCTCTTGTACGCGCCGAAGATCGCGAAGCTCTACTTTTAGTCCTTCCAGTTCTGACATCGCTACTGATGAACGCAAATTATACTGTGATGTGTTCATAAAATAATCAAATGAATATCGGGGTCACCAATTTAGCACGTTACACGTGGTGCATTTATTGAAGATCAATTATAAGTAAGTGTTTCGAAATGACAATTCAATTATAAGTAAGTGTTACGAAATGACGATTCAATGATATGGTTACAAGACATTAAGCGGTAGATGGCGCATAACACGGCGCAGTGCTGCCACATCATCATTATACATATAACATAATGTCCAATGTTTCCATAGTTTGCAGGCGTTTGAGTCTATTCTTGTCAATTAAAGAAAAAAGACAAAGCACTTAGTGGTCATTTTCTCATTCTTCGGAAGCACACAACATATAAAAGAAGTAGGATTTATTTTTAGGCTCATTGCTTTGTGGTCTTTGACTTTCACGAAATTAATTTCGGCTTTCCCTTTAAAATAATTTTCTTTCTAGAAGGGTACAGGATATACATGGTTTTTTATATGCGAGCGGTAAAAATAATACTAAGTAAAACAAGTAAGGAAGGGCTAAGTTCGGGTGTCACCGAACATTTTATACTCTCGCATGATAAAGTGATAATCGAGATTTCATTATCCGTCATTTACATATTTTTTTATTTTGCTGTAAAATTAATTAGAATTAAATTCTGAGAGATTTACCGATATTTTCGGAACCTTGAAAAGTTATAGTCCGATCACGACAATTTTTCCACAAGGGATACCTCAGCTCAAATACCGTATTTGTGTAAAGTTTTATTCCGCTATCATCAGGAACCAATGTATGTATATATTATACAGAGAAGGCATCAGACGGAATTCAAAATAACGTTATATTGGAAGAAGGCGTGGTTGTGAACCGATTTCACCCATATTTCGTACATGTCATCAGGGTGTGAAGAAAATATTATATACCGAATTTCATTGAAATCAGTCGAGTAGCTCCTGAGATATGGTTTTTGCTCCATAAGCGGGCGACGCCACGCCCATTTTCATTTTTAAAAAAGGCCTAGGTGCAGCTTCCTTCTGTCATTTCTCCCGTAAAATTTAGTGTTTCTTACGTTTTTTGTTAGTCGGTTAATGCACTTTTAGCGATTTTCAACATAACCTTTGTATGGGAGGTGGGCGTGGTTATTATCCGATTTCTTCCATTTTTGAACTGTATACGGAAATTCCTGAAGAAAATGACCCTTTAGAGTTTGGTTGACATAGCTATAGTAGTTTCCGAGATGTGTACGAAAAACTTAGTAGGGGGCGGGGCCACGCCCACTTTTCCAAAAAAAATTATGTCCAAATATGCCCTTCCCTCATGCGATCATTTGTGCCAAATTTCACTTTAATATCTTTATTTATGGCTTAGTTATGACACTTTATAGGTTTTCGGTTCCGCCATTTTGTGGGCGTGGCAGTGGGCCAATTTTGCCCATCTTCGAACTTAGCCTTCTTACGGAGACAGGAAATACGTGTACCAAGTTTCATCATGATATCTCAATTTTTACTCAAGTTACAGCTTGCACGAACGGATGGACAGACGGACGGACAGACAGACATACGGATTTCAACTCTACTCGTCATCCTGATCACTTTGATATATATAACCCTATATCTGACTCTTTTAGTTTTAGGACTTACAAACAACCGTTATGTGAACAAAACTATACTACTCTCCGTAGCAACTTTGTTACGAGAGTATAAAAAGGCAAGTAACAATTTTTATACTCTCGCAACAAAGTTGCTAAAGAGAGTATTATAGTTTTGTTCACATAACGGTTGTTTGTAAGTCCTAAAACTAAAAGAGTCAGATATAGGGTTATATATACCAAAGTGATCAGGGTGACGAGTAGAGTTGAAATCCGGATGTCTGTCTGTCCGTCCGTCCGTCTGTCCGTCCGTGCAAGCTGTAACTTGAGTAAAAATTGAGATATCGTGATGAAACTTGGTACACGTATTTCTTGGCTCCATAGGAAGGTTAAGTTCGAAGATGGGCAAAATCGGCCCACTGCCACGCCCACAAAATGGCGGAAACCGAAAACCTATAAAGTGTCATAACTAAGCCATAAATAAAGGTATTAAAGTGAAATTTGGCACGAAGGATCGCATTAGGGAGGGGCATATTTGGAGGTAATTTTTTTGGAAAAGTGGGCGTGGCCCCGCCCCCTACTAAGTTTTTTATACATATCTCGGAAACTTCTATAGCTATGTCAACCAAACTCTATAGAGTAGTTTCTTTCAGGAATTTCCATATACAGTTCAAAAATGGAAGAAATCGGATAATAACCACGCCCACCTCCCATACAAAGGCTATGTTGAAAATCACTAAAAGTGCGTTAACCGACTAACAAAAAACGTCAGAAACACTAAATTTTAAGAAAAAAATGACAAAAGGAAGCTGCACTCAGGCCTCTTTTAAAAATTGAAAATGGGCGTGGCGTCGCCCACTTATGGACCAAAAAACCGTATCTCAGGAAGTATTCGACCGATTTCAATGAAATTCGGTATATAATACTTTTTTAACACCCTGATGACATGTACGAAATATGGAGGAAATCGGTTCACAAACACGCCTTCTTCCAATATGTGATGCCTTCTCTGTATAAATACAATATATACATTAGGAACAAAAATAAAAAAATATGTAAATGACGGATAATGAAATCTCGATTATCACTTTGTCATGCGAGAGTATAAAATGTTCGGTGACACCCGAACTTAGACCTTCCTTACTTGTTAGTGAATATTTTTTGTCAATTCAAAAAACATTAGCGGAGACCTTAGGTCAAGGTTGCCCGAAAATCACACCTTTAGTACATATGTATCTCAAATCCCTGAAATGATTAAAATTCAAAACTATAGTAAGAAATTTTTTTTAAATTTCGAAAATAGGACGTAAAAGATTGAGTCTAGCGTTTGCTGTATGGCACGTAGCGCCGCCTTGCTGGAACCAAATGTTGTCCAAGTCTTCCCCTTTAATTTGCTTGAAGAAAAATTCGATTAACATTGTGCGATATCGCTCACCATTGATGGTTACGTTTCCTCCTTCATTTTCGAAGAAAAATGGGCCGATGATTCCACCAGACCAAAATCCGCACCATACAGTGAGTCGTGCTGGGTGCATTGACTTCTCGACGATTACGTGCGGGTTTTCTGTGTCCCAAATGCCACAGTTCTGCTTGTTAACATAACCATACAGGTGGAAATGAGCTTCGTCCGAAACGATGATTTTTCGGTAAAATTGACCATCCTCGGTCAAACGATCTTCTGCCCAATCTGCGAACTGTAGAATAGTGAATAGCGACCCATTTCGTAAATTTTAGACTTTTTACTGAATATCTGTCACTTTCCGAATGGCATTTGACGTTTCCAATGTCGAAATATAGAGAATTCAAATTTAAAACGTTAGATGACCCACCCGTAAATAATGAAGAAAGCAAAATAAGCGAACTTGGTTGAAATTATTTTTACTGAGTGCTTTCTTTAATCATTGGGTTATAACTGTTTCTACTAAATTTTTTACTTCAAAACAAACAATATACTTTTACTTTGACTACAACGAAAATAGAATACCCTTTACAGGAGCATTTTTTATAGCTTGCCAGATGCGTTCCAAAGTAAACAGGGCTTAAAAGTAAAAAAACAGAACAAATGGTTTTTTTGGCAAAATCAATTTAGTTTAGTCAAAATAATGTCCTTCTGCTATAATACAGCTTTTTGTACAGTCCAAAAGGATGGAGCAGTTTCAATGGAATTTCCGGTTATCACGGATTTTGATTGGCCCACCCTTTTGGCTGCTCGTTATTTATGTGTTTACGATCACTTTGAAAACGTTGATACCTCTCGTGCACTCTACAACGGGATAGGCAATCATCGCCATAAACTTGTTGCATCAATTGAAACGTTTCAGTAAAAGTTTTACCAATTGTAAAATGAAATTTAATGTTGGCTCTTTGTTCGAAGCTCATTTTCGCCCCGATAACACAAACATTCTGACACTTAAAACCCAATAACTTCCCTTCCAATCAATGAAATGTCATGAAATTTTCACTGGACAATCGATAGCAGATTCTAACGCATCAGTCGACATATAAGATGGTATGCGAAATTGCGTGGCATCGAAATGTTATGAACAAGAACACTCAGGCAACGTGATGCCTTCATCTTTCCATGCCGTCCCCTAGCCTAAAGAAACCGGTTTGGGTGACAAAAAAAACGTTCCCATGTGGAGAAGCTCTGAGGCGCAAGCTTCAACCCTTTCCTTATATTCTAAAATGTTCGTATATGCCTTTGAAAGGTACGCGAAAGTATTCTTTGAATAACTTTTTACTCATTTTCATCAGAATTACCCTCTCGTAGGTACAATTTTCGAAATTAATCCATTAAATAAAGACATGAGTAGAAGCTCTGCTTCTGACCACATCCATTAACTCAATACCAATGGTACTGAAGCACCATGTTCATCACTTTTTTAATATTTTCATCAGTTGAAGAGGACGAAGGTCGTCCAGAACGTGGCATGTCTTCAACGGTCTCTCGACCGACATTGAAGACTTTGTACTACTCGTAGTCTTGTTGTTTTGATAACTCTGAATCACTATAAGTCTTTTCCCACATTTGCAATGATTCCGCACACGAAATTCGGTTAGAAATACAAAATTTGAGATAAATTCTTTGCTTCATATTTTCATCCGTGGTAAAAATTGTAATGCACTACTGAGGAGCACGCTCGTATTTGGCATAATGATTAAGGAAAGTATTGCCAACTTAGCGAAATACATTTTTTTGAAATTTCTTTGACCAAGGGAATAAATTCATTAAAATTCCACATTATAAATTCTAAAAATTCTAGAGAGATTGCATTACTGGACAAGACTCTGTACCAAATTTCTTGATGATTATTGATGAAATAGTTTTACATGAAAACACTTGGTTCAGATCGTTCAGTTTTAATGGTTGTTGGGACGTGTGCAGAACTTCATATCGATATCTCAAAAACTGAAAGACTAGTTCGTGTGTAAACAAACGGAAATGGCTAAATCGACACAGCTCGTAATGACGAACAATTATGTATATATATATATTACATGTTCGCTAACGATTTCTTTCCTGTTTAGTGTGTTTTTTTCTTGCCGATTTAAGCGCGATCGAGCTACATAAAAACCCTTCGCTGTTGCGTTGACGACGCCCTTCTTCACAGATGAAATCTAAAATAAAACTATCTGTGGTCCGAAAAAAATCAGAAATCAACCAATCGGCGGCTTTAAAATAAGTTGACTTTTATTAATAAAATTTTGTTTGGTAGGTCATTGTATGGTATGTTAAGTAGAATTATAGAAAGAAGATATAGAGAAAGTCTGATAGTGATGGGATTATTTATCTCCAAGTAATCACTGATGCGATTTAGAAAAATACTGATGGAGCTGATTAAGCCCAGCGGATATACTACAGAAAAACTAGTTCAGATATTAATCAAGAAAATTATTATGTGTTTTTAAAAGTAAAGACCATCGAAATATGCATAAAAATAAAAAATTAGCTTTTTCAAAATTTCACAATATGTGTGACCCTTGACAATTTTTTCAAAAAGGGAATGACAACAAGTTAATTCCAACTGAAACTGAAGATATATGAATTACGTCATATATATGCAGTTAAACTTATAAGGGAATTTTGTAGATCAGTGGCAGGCAACAGAGCTACATTCACCAACTCTCACAAAGAAATTTAACGCATTTATGACGCATATAAGCACACTCGAAATATTTGGCAGCTGAATGTGCTTAACCTAAGTGAGAGTATTTTGCTTGTAAGCACTAAAGTATGAAAATGAAATTATACTTGGGCACAAATTATATAAAATCATATACAGAGACTTTCGGTGAGAAGATTGTTTTTTGAATGAAAAACTCTACTGCCATTGTCACATATTAAAAACAATAACAAAGGGTTTTTCACACATGTGCACATCCAACACGATGTATGCACATGTTTTTGATATAAGTCGCATAAGCAAAAATATTGTGGCACAGGCAGTCATCGCGCTGCTGACCTGATTCACTTCAGTTTTTCGCCACCATTATCGTAACTCCAACGCGAATGAGCGTGGTTGGCGTAAAATGTCAAAAACACCGAATTATTTTTGTTATTTTTTTGCAGTTGCTCTATTATTGCTTCTGTGAAGACTGCAACGCCCTTTAAAATTACCATAAAAGTTGGGTAAATATTTAGTTGGCGATAAATTTGTTTAGATGCGGGTTGGCGTTGCGTATGAGTGACTTAAATATATTCTTATATGTGCAATATGCATAATAATATTATATATGCAGGCCACAACGATAAAATATGTATACAAATTACACATTTGTACATTATATAATGTAATAACTAAAGGCATTATATGGAAATGCGTGGACGTTGGCATGATGACTATGAGTGATCGTAAAAACTTTGGAATTAATGTGAGAAAGAAGGCATGAATGCAGTTATTTGTACCGCAAATGTATGTGTGGGTGTAATTACAAATAAAGGTAAGTTATTTATAATAACCAGGATATGATGAAACGCTTTCATATTCTGGAAAACTTTCGTTATCGAATGGGTTGTTAAGTGCTTTAGCTGAGTAATAAAATATATATGAGAAGAAAAATTAAAATGAACTTTCGTAGTTATGAAGCTAAAAGCAATTTAATACAGAATAAGATAAAAACTTCAACTCAAATAATTATATATTAATAAGAAAGCAAAGAGTAGAAGTCTTATTTCCAATAAATATTATAATTTCAATTCACATACCTTAATTTCCAAGATATTTATTTTAAATTGGCCAGATAAAGAGACGAAATTGCTTATTTCTACCAAAAGAACCCTATCTGCAACATTACTTCGAAATAAGATATCTAATAACTATATCTGAGTTCTATACCTTAAAAATAAACTGCTAAATGGAAATCAGAATATTTATTATATTAGAACTCATCGAAAATTCGGACAGATTTTGCTCACTTCCGAAACAATATTTGATAAATGAAGATTATTTGGTCGAATATTAAAACTAGTATATGAATGTTCAGTTTGTATGGCAGCTTAAGGGGGAGAATAACCTCTAGTATCGTCCATAAAGGTAATTTTTTCCACTTTTATTATGGGAGAACCAAAACCGTTTACATCAAAACTTTTGCATATGTAGTAAGAGGTATTATTGAACTACAAAGTAAAGATTATTTTATTTAAAAAAAAAAAAACAAAATGGCGGAAAACGACCCCGTTGATTGACATTTTTTGCGGCCGTCAACTTCCTGGCTAGGTTACGTATTTTAAATGAAAAAAGTAAATTTTTTTTAAGCAAGAAGCTTTTATCAAGTTCTAGTAGAGTGGTTTTGAAAATTTCGAAAATTTTGGGATGTAGGCCACTGCCAAAATGCCATTTTTCTCGGAAAAGCGCGGTACCAAGCACTTGTGCAATAAGATTGTCTATAAAATACACTTTGCTTCAAGTAAATCGGTTAAATAATTCGCTTGCAGTCTCGATGGCTGGATAAAACAAAGAGTTTCGAGGAAGCGAGCCACGTAGTTTTGGTACCTATATAGCCGCTGCAGGAAGTGCAGTGAGTCTGGCGCCTAGTACTTCGAAAATATTCGGAGTATACCAATGAAACTTTGGGACTATATTTTTGAACAGTTTTAATTGATTAGAGCGAAAAAAAAAATAATTTTTTGAAAATCATAAAGGTATCTCCCCCCTTAGGTGGTCCAATATTGGCGATTCACACAAATGTGCAGATTTTTAAGAGAAAAGAATGTGCGCCCATTTTCGGAACGATATTACCAAATCTTCACGTATATACAGACAGACAGACTCAGTCTGACTATTTCGGCCGGCGCTCGTGTATGCTTCGATGACGATATCTTGTTAAATCGCCCACTATAGTCGCGGTTAGACTCGGCCCACGGAAAACCTCGTTGGTGACCGCAATTTTAAGGGTTGAGTTTGTCAGAGGATTAACTCACTACCAAGCTCACTCATAACGAACGGTACTGCGCATTCGAGTACGCTGTCACAGTTCCGTGCTGATTAACTGATCACCGGCCATCTAACTCTCTGTCAAGCCTGTGATTCGTGCTAGTACATTCGAAATAGGTTGCGTTGGGATGGCGTGTCTTGCTGACAGTGGCGTGGTTTACCGATGCCTATGCATTTTTGTTGATATTTCGTCTTCATGTCTGGTTTCTACGTCTTTGATGATAGGATATATTTCGTCTTGCTCTTGTTCACTACCGGATTCATTTCTCTACGCTTCTCTATCCATTCTGGTGAAAGTTCCAGGCAATAAGTAAAAACTAATCAATTAATTGGTTAGTTATAAGCTCTATAAAATACTAATGGTAATCATTATTTATTCGACATTTTTATACGATCTAACCTTTGACTTTACTTCACTTGTGTGTGTGTTGTTGTGTTATTAAGGATAATAGCTTATAAAGACATCTGTAGAGCTATCTGTGGTGGCTGCAACCAATGGCTGGCATAAAAGTTTTATGGTCATTCGACGACAGTGTGTAGACATACATCTGCACCACATGTAAACATACATACATACATAGAATAAACACAAACAGAAGTACGTGCACTCTCTGGAGCTATTAAACGTTTCAACAACAGTCGCCACTTTATCGTTGACAAAGCACCGTCACATTGTTTTGGGTGGTACCATCAAAATTTGTATTTGTCTGGCCTTTGTTCCTGCGCTTTGGGTTGAATTCTTAGCAAGTTCGTTTTGTTAAAAATGTTTAATGAGGGTTTATCAACTTTTGCTGCTTCGCTCTGTTCATGGTCGCTTGGTGTACGCAAAACTGCATTCGAATGAAGTTTTCAATGAAATTAAGTTGTTGTCCACTCCACTTTATTTAGTATTGGACGTCCATTTATGCCTTTTAGTTTAATTACAACTTCTGATAAAAGCATGGGGTAGTTCGAAGTTTTCTTATTATTTCGAAAACCATAAATTTAATTTTGATGGTTCTAATTTGAAATTAGTGGAAAGAAGCCGGAAGTTTTTATTTTAATGGTTAGTCACAAGTTTTAAAATGAGCCTTTTTCAACTTCAACGATCGACAAACTCTCAATAATTTGGCACAATATTTACTTCTCAATCCAATAAGTAACTTTGACGTCATATTCTAATAATAAATATATAAAATATAAAAATTTTAATATAGTTATACCTACTTGTATATTATTGGCCAATACCCCATACTTCATATCGAGTCATACGTACTTTTCCATAAAACTGACAAAAACTTTTCTGATTCACCAACGCGAAGAAAAAATCGTTACTGTTGACGCCAAAAAATCAGTAACCTTCTTAACATCTAAGTTAGCGACAAATCGGAAAACTTTTCGAATTCAACTTGAATGACAAGTATTGGCAAGCATGACTAACGTTAAACATATTCATATGCCAACACATCCAATTACAGAAGTAGTACATGTTATTATTCTATTATATGTTCATATCAGTACTGTGTTGTGAGTTCCTCCCAGTGTGTGAATATTAGCGTTTGTAGAATGTTCAATGTTTCTCTATAATTTCACTAAAATTAATCATGTATTGCCTTCAACGAAGGTCCACAAAAGCGAAACAAGTGAGATGTGGTCAAAGTCTTATCCGTAAAACATCCAGCGTCAAGCAGCCGCTTTTTTAATAACACTGAACTTTCATTTTCAACAACACAGTGCAAAAATAGTTACCAAAAGTAGGAGAGAAATGAGTATATGTATTATAAACATATATGTATGTACAATTGAAATGACCGGTAAAATATTTTGCGATTGCTAAAGTTACAATTAGCAAAGGATTTACCACAATGTCAATGACCAACTGTCTCATTGTTTTTTTAAGTCGACTTTATAAAGGGTGATTTTTTAAGAGCTTGATAACTTTTTTTAAAAAAAAAACGCATAAAATTTGCAAAATCTCATCGGTTCTTTATTTGAAACGTTAGATTGGTTCATGACATTTACTTTTTGAAGATAATTTCATTTAAATGTTGACCGCGGCTGCGTCTTAGGTGGTCCATTCGGAAAGTCCAATTTTGGGCAACTTTTTCGAGCATTTCGGCCGGAATAGCCCGAATTTCTTCGGAAATGTTGTCTTCCAAAGCTGGAATAGTTGCTGGCTTATTTCTGTAGACTTTAGACTTGACGTAGCCCCACAAAAAATAGTCTAAAGGCGTTAAATCGCATGATCTTGGTGGCCAACTTACGGGTCCATTTCTTGAGATGAATTGTTGTCCGAAGTTTTCCCTCAAAATGGCCATAGAATCGCGAGCTGTGTGGCATGTAGCGCCATCTTGTTGAAACCACATGTCAACCAAGTTCAGTTCTTCCATTTTTGGCAACAAAAAGTTTGTTAGCATCGAACGATAGCGATCGCCATTCACCGTAACGTTGCGTCCAACAGCATCTTTGAAAAAATACGGTCCAATGATTCCACCAGCGTACAAACCACACCAAACAGTGCATTTTTCGGGATGCATGGGCAGTTCTTGAACGGCTTCTGGTTGCTCTTCACCCCAAATGCGGCAATTTTGCTTATTTACGTAGCCATTCAACCAGAAATGAGCCTCATCGCTGAACAAAATTTGTCGATAAAAAAGAAAAGAACCGAACACTGATTTTGGTAATAAAATTCAATGATTTGCAAGCGTTGCTCGTTAGTAAGTCTATTCATGATGAAATGTCAAAGCATACTGAGCATCTTTCTCTTTGACACCATGTCTGAAATCCCACGTGATCTGTCAAATACTAATGCATGAAAATCCTAACCTCAAAAAAATCACCCGTTATGTTTATGTGTGAATATCAACGCAAATATCTGTGTAATTGCACCATTTTATAAGGTTTGATGACTATTACTATCTTATGACCATTTTTTTAAAGAAAGCGTACTCGTTTAAAGTAAGAAGCATCAAGTGGGTTGAGTATCATCTACCGTGCTGTGACAGCATCCACCACTGCGTACACACTTGTCCATAGAAAACTGTTAAATCGCTGTTTGCGTAGAAGTACTTAAAAAATGCTTGTAATAGTGCTTTGGCTCTGCTGCGATAAGAGTTTTCCATTGAGTGGCAATGATTGAAAACACACAAGAGTGACTTGGTGACTAGCAGCAATTTTTCACTTTTTCACTATATACCAGTGAATGTCTAAAACATCATTTATTTTCCACCACTGTGCATTTTAATAGTTATTGATGAAGAAAAACGGTATATTTTGGCGTTAAAAATTTATATTTCGTTTGACTGCATTATGGGAGATTAAAAGGGAAGGTGAAAAAGACCTTTGACCGTAAGTCATTAGATTTTCTCAGGGAGTCTCAAAAAACTGTATTAATTCACTGAAATAGCATCAAAGGAACTTTACCAAATCGCTCGCATTTGAAAGCTATAATTGCTTAAAATAAAAAATAAAAATCAAATCTGTAGAAGGCAGGGAAAAGAAAAAATACATTCACTTTTGCACATGCATATAAATCTCGTACATCCATGGCGTATGAGCAACATTCGGTGAGGCTAAGACAACTCAGTAGCTGCAATTATTTTGAAATTGTTTTAAGAAAATTTGCTAAGAGCAAAAAGTTACTTTAAAAATGTGTAGACATGTGAGCCAAATACATATTTATGACCATATGTATATGTAATTACAAACGAACATTGGATAAGTAAATACTTCCATGTAGGAAGCAACATTATTTACAAAAAAATACTTTACTTTCAGCAGGGGCGACTTTTGACTACTATTTGGCAGATAAAATATAATGCAGGAAGCTTTTTATTCACGAAATTTCGAATGGTTTATTGTTTCAGAACTACTGTAGCATATAGCTGCTATGCACATTGCCGATCAAAATGCAGTTTTTGGTAGAAGACTTGAATATGTGGAGAGTATTATGGTTTCTGAACCGCCGAAGCATAGATTTTTTTATTATTACATAAAATTATTAATTTACAATATTAAATAAAAGTTGCTACTTGAGGATATGTATTATCATACGAAGAAGTACACAAACCAACTTGTGAGGAATTATGTGGACTTGTCAGCAAATAAGAAGCAACAGCTTTAGTTTCATTAATGTTGGAGACTAAAAGTCCAACTGCGTGTAATTCATGCTTTGCTCGCAAAGTTCTGAATTTTTCAATTCCAAAATTTTGGTTCAAAAATAAAATTTTCAATGGCTTAGTGAACTAGAGTATTGGGGATATTGGCTTAGTAAAGCTCTGGTTAAAATAGAACTACACGAATTATGAACACGAGAAAAATTGTAAATTCTAAAACAATTTATTTTTTTATTCATAATTTTATGCTTGGGCTTTAAATGTTTTTTTTTTTTATTTCTAATCTAGTATTTAGGAAAGCATTTTTATTATTATTTTTTTAATTAGGAATTTGAGATTAGACATTTTTGTCTATAATATTAATTCCGTATACCAGTTATCTTATTGAATAGGTTCCGCGCAGAACTCGATTCCATCGAATATTAAAAAATTTATCTCAAAAATTTCAATTTATGCATAATTGTTCAAAGAACTTCCACCACTAACAATTTGTTGCCATAGAACGAACACCTAGGATTTAGCTGTTCATATGCTTACACAGTTCAAACTAATTTTTGCACGACATATCTGAGTGCAGCTATCCCCTGTACTAATGTAATTTTTACCAAGTTGTAAGCAAAAATATATTAAGAACCTTAAAGACGTTACTTACAACGTAAAAGTATAGAAAAACGTCAAAAAAGAATATCAATGACGGCAAAGATAATGAATAATACTTTAAGTTACAACGTATTCATTTTAATCAAATGCTATACAGACAATCCTAATACTTACACAGGCGTTTCTTCTTGCGGACATTTGTGTCAAAACCACAAGCCAACGACTGGAAATTGTAGGCGGAACGAATGCCGGCAGCATGTGCTATCTTTACAGTCACCAGCCGTGTGCCTACGGATATTTGCGGTATATTCGGGTGCGCCGCTTATATGCGGTTGTCGGAACGACGGTTTTAGACTCTTGATAATCGACTTCGGGTTGCTTGGTGTTTACAGCGATTTTGCTACGGTCGCTGGTAGTTTCTGTTGTTGTTGTTTTTGCTGCCATCACCCACAATGTAGTGATTGTCACACCAGAAGACAAAGAGTCAAATCCATACTTGCCTTATCACGAGCATTTACAAATCTATCAACCTATATACAGATATACTTATAATAAATATTTACTCAATGGTTTTCTAGTGTATGCCTGCCCATTATTAGGTTCGTTTCAACGTTTAATAATTTAACTACTCTTTGAGTGTAGTAGGCCTGAAGCCCAAAACGTGATTTTGAGCACAGTCACTGTTAAGACACTGGTAAAATGTAGCCGCATATTACCTGTTGAAAGATAAGGCTTCAGCAAACCTTGTTTGCTTCATTACTAATGGATAAATCCCGACAGACTCTTAACACTCTAAATGCCTTAATGTTAATGTTAATTATCTCACAAATCAGACAAACATCTACATCTGTACATATCTACAAGAAATCTATCGACTTCTTACATTATAAAGGTATTTTCCAGACAATTACATACATTCATTGCCTTTTAAAAAGCATTAAAATAATTTTTTTCTTGTCTTATAACTTTAGTTATCTGAAGGGTGTCTTTGTAACCTTAAACAGTGAAAGCATGAAAGCAAAAGGAAGTTATGAGCATGGTTAGCCACCTCCCAAACTGCATATCCAATGGCAAATCTATCTTCTGAAAAACTGATACATAATATTGTAATTTATTCATCTCAATCAGTTCATCTCAATCCTACAATTTTACGCAGCCGTCAAAGCTTCGACATTAATCAAATTCGCAAATTTGAAATGATAATTGACGTTTCAATATTGACGGCGTTTTATGTATTTACGACTTATTCAAAATCGCAGTTCGGCTGTCAAAATGCTTTAACATTTTTACTCAAACTTGTTAGGTCCAACTTTCCCAGCCGTTTTTTAAGGGGTTATATACAGTTAGGAGGTCGAAAAAAAGGCATTTTTCAAGAATTTTTTCTAAGCAAACTATTTGGTTTATTGATTTGAAACTTGGCAGGTATATTATGACAACCTTAAACTATATTCACATGTTTTTTTTTGCCAAAAATAATTATCGGGAACGTTGATATTGCCAATTTTGCAGAGGTCCGCAAAAAAAGGCCTCTTGCGGTGAGCACGATATCTCTGGACTGGATCATCTAAAAAGCAAAAACCAGATAAATTTCATTAATATAAGAAATAATCTAGTGATTGATCGAAGGAATTAGCAAAAAAAAATTTTTTTGAAAAAATGGCGTCTACTCAAAGCAAAAGGTTCGATTTTCGACCAAAATTCGTGTCTTTAATTGTTTCTAAAAATAAGAAATTTTCATCGGATGGGGAAATCCTTCGATTAAGTACTAAAAAATATAGTTAAGAAGCTTATGTAAAAATTTCAGACCGATCGGTTCAGCCGTTTCTGAGAAATCTTGCTCACCGACTTTGAAAACACCGTTTCGAGAAAAACGAGTTTAAAGTTTTGAAAGCACTTTACTTGTAGTCGGCGCGCCTTCACTAATGTGTCTATAACTTCGAAAATATTCGTCGGATCGACTTAAAATTTTGTATGTGTATAGGTAGGTAGGTATATATTAAGAAAACGTAAAAACAAAAAAATCGATTTTTTGAAAATCCTAACTGTATATAACCCCTTAAGGCACAATGTGGATGAAAGTTCAATTCAGCTTAAAGTGATTAAACGAAGCAGGTGACTAACTTTTATCTTGAAACTATGAATAGAAGTTTTCATTTAATATCAGTGGAAAGCGAATAATACTACAGGTAAAGAAAATGAAATAGTATATTCAAGTTTACGTAACCATATACTATATATTATATATTATTGATTTCTGAAACGGCACACATCCAGTATTAAATACTGACATTTCCAAAAAAAAGTAGGAAAGCGAAACTTTCCTGTCAATTACTGAACTTTCAGTAAATTAACAGAATTTAATAAACTCCGTAGAAGTAATATGTGATCTGGTCTACCAAAAGGGAGCTAACGTGCGAAAACTAGTTTTCTGGGCAACAGCTGTTAAAAATAAACAACTCGTTTCGTCAGTTAAAAAGTGAAAATTGATTTTTTGACACCTAAGCCCCCTTTCCGTAGACCAAGTCACATATTATTTTTATATTCTCATGATACCTGATACATACGTATACTCATAAGCACTCAGTTAAAAGAATTGAACAATTAGCTATATTTACAATTCAATTCTCTATACAAATACACATATATTGATGTACAAACCAATAATACTATCTCAATGTCTTTTTATTGTATTATTTCAGTTTCCTTCATACCTTCGCACAATCACTACACATTACTACGCGACCTCTAGACTTCCATTAGCCTGTCGCAATCACTGTTTGGATGAGTGGTGCATAGCGGAGCCGTGCCTTCGGATGTTGGTTTATTAAACGTGACATTTGAAGTGCTCGTTGACTGCGAAGTCATCGTGATTTTTGCTAAAAGCCCTGTGTAAGTAATCCGATTGGCTGTTCGCAGAGATGCTAAGATGTATGTGTGTAGTTAAATGCATGTGTTAAAAAATTTTAATATTTTATCGTAAAAAAAAGTTATACGTTAACATTAAAATTATGAACTTTAACGTCATTCAGAAATAGTCCTAAAGGGGAAATAAACTTATACTTGAAACATTAAGATTATTATATTATATATAGTAGTCTTTACACAGTTTAACACCATAATTTCAAATCTACCTTCTAATATAAAACCTTACTAAATTGAGAAACACATTATAAACAGTATACGTGCGGATGACATACTTTATATCAGTGTATAATACTGAAGTCAGTTCGTGTATTGAATAGAAAAATATCACAAAACAAAACGATGTGGGCCAAGTTTTGAGAAGCTTTCGATAACTTCTTCTGCAGTGACTACAATGCCATGATGCGTGTGCAGCAGACAGGCCGATCTACTATCAAAGGTGAACAGTATCTTATCTATCATACTCAGCCACATTCTCATGCGGCGAAGTGTCGAAAAATAATATTCAGAGGTCGCATTCGTCACAGGGAGTGTGCAAAATATGCGAAGAAAACTATGGATTACGGATTATACTCGTATGTAGGTCTACAATTTACTTCTTTAACGTTTCCAATGCATTAGTCGATAACTTGTTATCTTTTGACTTTTCTCTGTTCTCTTCTGCCCCCAGTGACCAAGTTCCACTAAGTTGACCTTCAAACGTCGCACAATGTCGTTATTATCCAAAAGGCCTTTGAGTCTACCTATCAAGCAATCAATAAGATTTTTCATTGCTTTGGTTTTCAAATCACATCCTTTTCTAGAAGCAACAAACTCAGTTGAAAAAATTGGGAAATTTCCCTCATCTTAATCCGCCACTGACTTTGTGCTGTTACACCATGAGGCTACAGGGTAGTTTTATTCACTTAACGGTTGTACGTATCACCTTAATCCAATCGAGATAGATATAGGATTGTATATATATTAATGATCAGGATAACGAGATGAGTTGAAATCCGGGTGACTGGCTGTCTGTCCCGCCCCTACATTCGTTCGTCCGTACAGATATCTTGATGAAACTTTGTATGCACGTTCCTTGGCAAAAAAAGTACGAGTTCGTAGGTGGACTTAATCGATCCAGTGTCACGTCCACAAAACGACCTTAACCAAAAACGTGTAAAGGACCATATTAAAGTACTTAAGATATAAATCTCTAATTTCATTTTGCATTCAAATCCACTTAAATTACCGACCATTAATGGTCAATCCATCAATTTGACTTTTTACGGATTAGTGCGAGCGAAGAAATTGGCCCAGGTTCTACTCAACAAATAAAACAGAAACAAATATAATTCTAAAGAGTGAACAAACTAATCCACTATCGCAGATTAAAAATAGCAATTTTTTCGCCTACAAGCAAATATATGTGTAGATAAAGTAATGGAACTCCATTGGCACACTGCCGATTATCATGTTAGATTCACAAATTTAAAACTTAAACTTATGTCCATTTTATGGTATTATGCCACACATTGTACTCTCGCTACCTTAAGAAAATTTTTCAATATCTCAAACTTCTCATTCTCCTTTACATTGCATTCCATACACAGCGTCGGTCGTTTTATGCCACTTCGTTGAACTCTTCGCTACGATAACTGTTATATCAGGCTCAGTACAAATGTACATTTACACTCTTTCTAAGGTTTACCACAAAACAAAACAAACAAAATTTTCAATCAAACAAGTAGCTGGAGGGGCATAAAAACCACAAGCGAGCAGCTGCTATAATATCACTATAGCTAAATATCGGAAATCGCATTTCAATTTTTATGAAACAAATGAAGAGATGGCAAAACAAATCTTAGAATTGTGTGGACGTACAGGTCTGCGGCAGCCAATACCTCATCATAAAAAACGGAAAAACAAGAAATGTAATTACACGTTTACTCTCAAACAAACATCTTTCTTCCAACGGTAATACCGCTTTTCATTTAGTATAGGCCATAACAACCTGCTTACTCTACTCAGCTTTCCGTAGTCAAAGGTAGCCAATTAACTAGTGAATGTATTGTCAAAGCCATCACCAGCCACATTTCATACACAATGGCTCGTGTGTTTTTCGCCGCTGTCATTGTTTCTGCATTAACGCTGTCATGGGTTGTTGGTACCGATATTGGCATTGTTCTTGAATTTGTTGATAAGAAACATTTCCGCTTTGCTCATATTGTATATTATGTATATTAATGTTTCTTCAAAAAGACTTATCACCATGCGTGCATTTGCATCAACGAATTCTAAATGTGGGCCTTTATTGTATAACGGCATACTGATTTATGCATGAAAAATTAAATAAAGTCATATGCTCGTAGCTTACAAATGAGCTAATGCGACATAAAGCGAAAGTTATACCTGAAACAACAAAACGGTATTTAAGATAGTTAGTAGAAATTTGTTAAAAATAAGATTTGACTATGAGTTCTAAATTAGTAAACTGTCCAAAATTTTACCAACAGTTGTACATAGTTGGGTTCGCGTTGTTCGAGTCGTGAGTTAGGTTAGGTTAGACAAGAGACATAAAATTGAAAGGTGAATTTTTAATTTATATTTCGCGAGTTTGTCGAATCGGTAGATTTTTTTCTCTAAGTAGATAGTACTGTTCTCTAGCTAAATTCTACGTCAAAATATTCATTATTATTCGAGATACGCGTCGTATTGTGAGGCTCTAAAAGTGTCTGAATTTATTGAAGAATGAAGTGCGATAGTGCACCATTTCATACTTCATTGGTTACTCGTGACTAATCCGCCACATTTTCAACTAGTAACGTGCCGCAACCACCGCATTGGCATGATTTACCTTCGTGTAACTTCTGGCTAATCAGCAAATTCACATAACCACTCGTTTGAGGGTATAAGAGCTGAATCGAAGAAGGCTCTGCTGACCATCACGATGGAGGATTTTGCCAAGTGCTATGATGGCTGGAAAATTCGTTGGCATAAGTGTATTGCAGCGGGAGGGGGTTACTTTTAAGGTGATGAAATGGACGAAATTCACCTTTCAATTTAATCATTTGATAAATAGTTATTTTGGGACATATATTATGAGCAGTCAATTTAATTTTTCTTTTTCTATTTAATTTTCAGTAGCATTATCACTCCCACTGTACTAAATAGAGCACATAGAGCTTTCTTAGTTGAAACTGGTACTCATTTCGGATCTCCAGGTAACGTGTGAAAAATTAGTAATACTATAACTCAAACATTAACAGCTACAGTAAGAACTAGGGTATAATACTCTGAAGATCTTTTCTTTGAAAGAGGTGGCTCCAGGCTATATGTAACCGAATTTGTGAACCTGACACAGTAGTCAGAATACAGTGCATGTAAAAATATTATATGACAGTTCTAAATAATGCAGATAAAAAACTGTCATAGTACAATAATATACATACACAGTTTTAAAGGCTTTGAGTAAACTTTCCTTGGTACTTTATGAATGTTGATACTATATATACTATAATAAAATATTATCATCTCCACAAGAAGGTGTTAAAACTTCAAATCTAAATCTCAGTTCAACTGTTTAGACCAGTGTTTCCCAAAGTGGGCGATAACGCCCCCTTGTGGGCGCTGCAGGTGTCAACGGGGGCGGTAAGAGATCCAGAATGAAAATGGGGCGTTGTGTAGAGGCCTGGGGGGTTATTTGTAATTTTATTTAGCTAGGAGGTCTCTTAGACAACGACTACATGAGCTCTCGACTCTCAACAACAACTTGTGAACATCAACTAATATGAATTAAAAGATTGTTCAAACTGGTTTCTATATTATATATATATATTCTTTACACTACTCGCGAAGTTAAACGTATTTCTCAAAGCAAAGCAATATCGGAAGTAAAAAAGAAGAGACGGCAACACTGTGCAGAATACATTAAATTCGGATACATTGAAAATCCCACAAACCCATCCTCGCCTTTGTGTCTTCTATGTCTAAAAACATTTTCGAATGAAGCAATGAAGCTTTCAATACTGGAGGATCATTTGAATAAAATTCATCCAGATAAGAGAGACAAGAATGTAGCATATTTTCAAGACCTAGAGAAGAAGATGCCGCAGATATTATCCAAAAAATTCCTTTGAGTAATAATTGTGTGCAAAGACGAATTGATGAAATGGCTGAAAACATTGAAGAATCATTGTGCAATCACCTGAGGACAAGCCAATTCTCAATTCAGCTCGATGAGTCCACTTTACCAACTAATGAAGCATTGTTGTTGTCTTACGTGAGGTTTATTAAAGATGAGAAAATATGTGAAGAACTATTATTTGCTAGAAATTTAGAGACCGATACAAAAGGCGAAACCATATTCAATATATTGGAAAAGTTTTGCGATGAGAAAGAGATTCCTTTGAAAAATATTATTTCAATTGCTACGGATGGCGCTCCGGCTATGAAAATAAAATTCCAGATGTCTTTGGTGTACATTGCGTTATTCATAGACAACATTTAGTTGCTAGAAACTTAAGTGAAAAACTATTTCAATCACTGCAATATGTCATCCGCAACAGCTCTTTGAATGATAGATTATTTCATCAGCTTTGTGTTACTAATGACGAGGATTTCAATCGTTTGTTGTTTCATACTGAAGTTCGTTGGCTATCAAGAGGCAATTGTCTGACTCGATTCTACAACCTAAAGATACAGAATTTCAAGACAAGCTCATAACATCAAAGAATGATATAGCTTACATGACAGACCTGTATAAATTGTTCAACGACATGAATCTCCACCTGCAAGGCGATAAACTAAATTTAGTTAAAACAAAAAACGTCGTTGCTGCTTTCGCAGCCAAACTGCTCCTACATATACAAAAAAAATCTGGGCAGGACGTGAGTTTCACAATTTTCCGAATTGATCAGTATCATGTAGTAACGACGAATTGTTTGCCTACTGCCAACATTTGGAAAACCTCCACATTGACTTCATTGAACGATACCAGGACATTTTGAACTTGGAAATACCAGACTGGGTGTTGGATCCGTTTTCAAATGTCAACACAGCAATGTCACCTCAGCTGAAAAAAGAATTTATAGAATTGACAACAAACGAGGAAATAAAAATCAAGTTCAAAAATGGTTACCAAGAATTTTGGCTACAAAAACCGATATCGCAAGTGTACCCTGGATTGTGGTCAATCGTTCAACGATTCTTGATAGCATTCCCATCGTCATATTTGTGTGAACGTGAATTTAGTGCTGTGACAACACTGCTTACTAAAAATAGAAATCGTTTGCTTGTTACCGAAAGTGGCGACTTGCGACTGTTCTTGAGTAAATTGGAACCTGATATTAAGAAACTTATTAAACAGCAACAGATTCATCCTTCAGCCCGTAAGAGTTAACTTGAGACCTAAGCGCCGTTGTATGTTACCTACTGCGCTCAGGTTTCAAGTTGCTGGTTATAGTAAAAGTTTCGTTTAGAATTCTCCGTTAATATACATATATGGTCACAATAATTAATTTGAAGTTATAGTGGTTTTTAAATTGGTGAAAAAAGGGGGGGCGCTAAAAAAATATTTATTCTCAAAGTGGGCGGTAGACAAAATAAGTTTGGGAACCACTGGTTTAGACAATTAATGAAAATATTTAATAAATTAGCAAAATATACACGTCCATACCTTAAATATCAATACTAAAGCTTAATTCTTTTCATTTCTTTTAGCTGGAATCTTAATTAATTCCATTTCTGCTCTTCGCAATCAATTCGAAGATCTCTTATTGGTATGAAGCAAACCAAATAAGAGACGCATCAGAAGAACGACGAGGAGTTCATGGCAATTTACACCCAAAGTTTACTCAAACTGGGTGCCTCAGCATGCGGCCGTTGTGAAAAAGCAGAGCAAAGAAAAAACAATAGGCAAACGTATTTACTTCACTATATATTTATTATTTTTTATTTGAATAAGAAATATGCAAATAAAACTTTGTCTTAAATTAGTTTTTAAACAAATTGATCTTTCGAAAAATTAAGTTTATTTTATTTATTTTGGAATGTTTGTCTTTTGCAAAGGGACCTTTCGAAAAAACCATGTAAGTTAAAATATTTTGCATTTATTTTTAGGAAGCTCTTCCGCTTTTCCGTTTTTATCTATTTAAATAAAAATATACAACTATAAAAAAATTTGCTTGTTTTTATTAATTTAAACCACACTAAATTGTCAATAGAAAATCAAAGCAAGAATCAAAAGGTATTCGTAAGTACACATTTGTTTTAAATAGAGTACGTTGAGCCAAAACGCAGTACTTCTAAAAGCTTTAAGGTATCTCTAGATATTTCCTTAATTTTTACCAATTTCAACTATTTTCACACCTTGCGCTCGGCATATCTGGTTGTTGTAATTTAAAAGTTTAGGAGATATGACCACTAAATAAGGACCACTTGAAGGGCGGTGCAGCGCCGACATTTTCAAAATTCTTGTACCAAATGATGCCTTTTGGTACTGCGATCCCTTGTGCCTAATTACAGCTTTATATATAAATATCTTAGTTATGATTCTTATGGGGCGCGGCAGTGGTCCGATTTGAAACTCGTAATATTTTTTGTACTAAGAAACCCGCACATCAAATTTAATCAAGACAGTGCCTCATTTATTCAAGTCATAGCTTGCACGAACGGACAGACAGACATTACCCGGATTTTAACTTTTCTCGTCATTCTGATCATTTGTATATATAACCCCATATCTATATCGATTAGCTTAAGTTGGTACATACAGCGATTAGGTCAACATAATTATTATACCTATAGCAAGAGGTTGCAAGAGTATAGAAATCGCAAATACACATATGTTGGCCGGTAAATAAATTAATAAATGTGGGAAAATATAACATGAATTTTAGCACAAATATTTATTGATCAATTTGTGATGACATTTAATTGGAAATAAATTACTCGTACATGTGGAAAAATTTAAGTTGTGCTATAAACAGTGTGTGATCTCTGTTATTCAACAGGTTGAGTACAAAGCGATGGATATTGGATTCAAGTCGGTCAAGATCTTGCTGGGAGTGAGGAGCTGCCTAGACCTCCTGCAATTTACCCTGGGCCAGAAGTACCTCGCGACTACACAGCTACTGGTCGATCAGCGCTTGCTAATTCTGAAGCCAAGATTCCAACATTGAGCTGAAGGAAACCAAAGGAACTCCTACCCGTTCTATTTCCGCTGTTATTGAGACTGAAGTGCCTGTCCTGTCAAGCTCATCAGAACCTAAAATTTGATCGGATGCTAGATATAAGAAGTCCAGACATCCATTCACTAGTTTTCAGCGCACAGTCAGCGAACTCAGATCTAAAATCACTACCCTACTTTCGTAGATTGTTACCACTCTGAAGGTCTAAATATATTTTTATTTTTAAGCTACAGTGGTCAGGAATCTTAAAACCGGATCTGACGGAGAGTTTCCCGCAATGTACTTCTCCACCAACTCTCGTTGCAACCTTTGCTCCATCCATAAAAAAGTTCACCGCCCTTCTCTATCAGCTAGTCTCTAACATGCCGCCCTTAAAGCTACTTGAGCAGAGAAGAGACAGCCTGAGCTGGATTCAGCGACAAGGAAATTTAAGTACTTTGGAATGAGATCAAAATTTGCGAGAATTCTGCAGTACCTAAAACAATCGATAACTTGATCAATTCGTCCTTCTTATACTAGAAATTCTAAACACTGTGATGTGATATACACTCGTGCAATGTATATAATAAATCAAAATTAAATCAACTGCCACAAACACAGAGTGAGTGAAAAAGAGAGTTAAAGCGAATTGGAAGACAGACTAAAATATGCTTGATGCATACTAATAACAAGAAAATGTGCTAGTGCACATGGATACGTAAAAAAAGAATATAGGAATCTTTGTCAAGTGTGAGCGCATGTGTATTTATATGTAACCGCATTTCGTTCGCCGGGGCGTATGAGTGACGTTTTTTAAATCCGAATTATCTTCTCGTTTAACAAATCTTTATCAATCGTACGAGATGATTTACATTGTATAGTACTCACATACATATTATTTTAGCTATGGTATACGCAGTTCGAAAGTGTACTGTATGTATTTGCCTTTTCCGTGCTCAGACTACTTTATTGTGTGCGCTATATAGACGATATTAAATGTAGTAGGGCGCTTAAAGTCCTTTATGTTTTCTTTTTTATGAAATTAAGTGATGAAGAAATTCTAACGGCTCATAAGAAATTTACAAAACTAATTTGAAAATTTATTTTTCTGCCAATATAAATATGATTTAATTACTAGTAAGTCCGCTTCAAATAGAACTGTTGAGAAACTCATTCATTTTTAACTCACTTAAAAAAATATAACATGCACAACGATTATAAGTAAGCACATTTCAGTATAGAAATTAGAAGACCACAGAGCAGGCAGAAGATTTAATTATAAGTAATCTGTTGTTGCCGGTTTTACTTTTTGTTCAACTTCATGGCTGTGTTGTAATGTGCGTTAATATTCAAATGCTCTTAGAGTTCTTCTGCTGTGACCTCTGTTCACCCCAGTGTTATCACAACGAAGCGTTTTTCGTCGTGACACAGTCTGATGGTTACTGTAGTCAACGTTCCCAATAAAAATACAGATCTCTAAACGTCAACACTAGAGAGGAACCAGAATATATATTACCCAAAAAAGTAGGTATTAGTAAAAAGTACGATTTAAAAATTTAAAAAGTTGATCGAACTGTATTTTGTTGTTTCTTTAAAATCCAACGTAAAGTAATACATTTTCTTCAAAATATACATATATTACTTCAATCTTATAGGGTGTCATTCAAGAAACCGATTTGCACAAAGTCTAAAGAAATTTGCAGCTAACCACATTGTTATTAGAAACGTTATCATATTTATCTCAAAGCGGCTTCACTGTTATTCTTCTTTATTGGCATAGACACCGCTTACGCGGCTATAGCCGAGTTTACAACAGCGCGCCATGCGCCAGTTCTTTCCTTATTTTGGCGCTAATTGGAGATTCTCCACCTGGCCTTTCCAAAAGTGTGAATATCTTCCTCTTCCCTCGGCGGGCATTGCGTCAAATACTCTCAGAGCTGGATGAAAATACCATCCGCTCGAACAACATAACCTAGTCAGCGAAGCCGCTGTCTCTTGATTCGCTGAACTTACCTCTTACTTTTCACTTGCTTACTCAGTCCAAAGTAACACCTGTTAGCCAGAGTTCGTTAAATTTGTAGGTTGACATTGTTGTTGGTGTTGATGCTGGTTTCAAAATAGGCGACTGCTACAACTGTCTGTTTAAACACAGGAGACATATCGTCTTGCCTTCGGTTCCTTATCATTTCCGGAGAAAGCAGAACTAACTGCCCGGTTGTTGAGGTCAATGATATCAATTTCATCGGTGTTTGCAATGTGCTGTACATTCTTATTGAAGATTGTAACTTTTTCATTAAGTTCTGCAACTCGCATTATTTTCAGCAATAGATTGAAATGATATTTTAATGTAATTAATTGTGTTCGTGAGACAAAAGGAAGTAAAATACACAGATGTAGTATAACAATAATACTGGAAATTTAAGTAAAAAGCGAGAGCAATTACTTCATTTTAAAAAAATGATTGGAGGAGCAAAAGCCATTTAAATAAAGTGAGCGACAGTCAGTCACCTCCCTGAAACAATAATCACTTTTGTCATTCATTTTAATTTAAAATCTGTTACAATTCTTGCTTTTCACAAACCACTTGGTTCTCTATCTTTTTAATAAAAGTTTTTTTTCCCGCTCGCTTCCTCTTAAATAAATTTTCCTTCTGAGTTGACCTGAACTAAATAGTTGAGCGCAAATTGTTAAATTATTATGTAACTGTTGCACAGTACATTTGTTTTAGTGGTTTCGTTTGTTGACTTTCTTCACTTACTTGTTTAGTTATTCGTATTGTTTGCGAGTGTTGTTTTTGCTTGGGGTGATTTCTCTATTTAGTTTGGCATGCTAACGAGCGTCTGTCATTTGTAAAATAATAAGAG